>NC_057803.1:301994616-302219021 GCF_018294505.1 Triticum aestivum | reverse complement strand
AAACCAAGTTTGGGCCTTGCTGGAGGAGTTTTATTCAAGACGAACTGTCAAGGGGTTCCCATTATAACCGAACAGCGTAAGGAATGCAAAATCAAGGAACATAACACCGGTATGACGGAAACTAGGGCGCCAAGAGTGGAACAAAACACCAGGCATAAGGCCGAGCCTTCCACCCTTTACCAAGTATATAGATGCATTAATTATATAAGAGATATTGTGATATCCCAACAATAACCATGTTCCAACATGGAACAAACTCCAATCTTCACCTGCAACTAACAATGCTATAAGAGGGGCTGAGCAAAGTGGTAACATAGCCAAACAACTGTTTGCTAGGACAAGGTGGGTTAGAGGTTTGACATGGCAATATGGGAGGCATGATATAGCAAGTGGTAGGTATCACAGCATAGGCATAGCAATAGAGCGAGCAACTAGCAAGAAAAGATAGAAGTGATTTCGAGGGTATGGTCATCTTGCTTGAAATCCCGCAAGGAAGAAGGATGATTCCATGAAGAAGACAAATGGACGTAGTCGAACGGATCCTCACAAATGCGACGTTATCAGAACTAACCCAAAGAAGCAACACCGGAAAGAAGCAAACAACAAAGTAAACAACCATCACATACGCATGGCATGATGCACAATCAAGTATGATGCATGTCCGGTTTAACGAAGCATGGCATGGCAAAATGCTCAAACAATCCTACAAATTAAGTGGAGCTCAACATGCAACTCCGTTGCATATTGACGAAACGCCACATTCAAGTTATTTAGTTCGATCTCGTTTATGTACCCAACAATATTAAATGTTGTTAAACATGGCAAGAGGGTGAATCAAAGTAAAACTACCTATCTAGTCAAGTTTAAATGAGGCCGGAAGCAACGAACTACAATTCCGGTAAATCCCCATATGCATATATTAGGTTTGGTACTGTTCGGCCCTAAACCACATTTTATAGTTGTTAAACATGCAAAGTGATGCCACCATGTTAAACTAGGCATTTTTCTACCCCATTTACATATAAAGTTTGTTAAATTTGGAGCTACGGTTATTTAGTTATGAATTAAATCATTTTAACATGGCAATAGGCAAATTATATGCAAAGAGCATTTTAAACATTTTAAACATGGATGGAAAAGGCATATTACGAAACTAGATGAAAAACTAAGCATATTTCGTATACAAAGTTTTTACATGTGATGCTTAGTTTGTGAGATATTAAATAAATGAAAATGAGGGTCTTTTCTGTAAATCCGCGGTCTCAAGAAAAATAACTAAATTCGTAGAGAGGGAAAAAATAAACATGGGCTGAAACGGAACCGAGGTGGCCTGGGGAAGTTCCTCACATTGGGCCTCGGCCCAGAACTGTGGAGAGGGGAGGCCTGCAGGGGCGCGCAACTGGGCCTGGATCTGGAGGCAACGACGCGACCAACCGGCCTCACTGGTGCGCTCGTTCAGAGCACGAAGCAGAGGATGGAGCGGTGGCTTCGCGTGGCTTGGACTCCGGCGATGGTGCGATGAATGCCGGGGCGGCATGGATCCAGGCAGGGGACTCAAGAAGGAAGGAGGTAGTAGGCCGGCGGCAAGGCAAACGGCGACGGCGGCTCCCTACTGGTTTGCTGGTGATCGGCGGTGCGGCCGCGGTCAGGGACGAAAGGGGCTGCGGGCAACCAGACTTGTCCAGGCGGCAGGGGAGGTCGGTGACAAGCCCTGTGGCATCAAACAGCGGTGGCAGACGGGTCAGCAGCAGCGCAAGGAAAACGAGGAAGAAGAGGAGCGTGAGGCAAGGGCGAGGTGCTTGGCGGGGCGACGGACTTGGACGGTGGAGCCTAGGCGCGACGGCGTGTATGGAGAGGAGGCCACGACGTGGCACGACGTCGCAAGCACGGGAAAACCAAGGTCGAGCAGGGGTCCATAGCGCGCCCAGGGTCCCTGGTGTTCCTGTTACAGAGAGCGGAAGAATGAGAGATGGAGAGGAACGACGAAGCACCGGGAAGGAGAAGAAGAAGGGAGGCGGTGGTGCTCATCTTGCTGGCTGGTTCAGTCCCTGGCGGCGCGCCAGACGATGAGGCGAGGAGGAGGAGCACGGGGAGGATCTAGATCGAAGAAGAGTAGTGGCTAGGCGCGGAAGGAGAGTCGCAGGTGGATCAGGAGGAGATCCCGAGGTTGGGGAATGAGTGCGACGGCGGCGGTTGGGAGGATCCCAAGAAATTAGGGATTTGGTCTGAAATTAGACTAGGGGTGGACTATAAATCTACATCACAGATTAGGTTAGGGGCTATCTTGACCCTATGATCGCAATCGGACGATCGCGGATAAAATGGCTAGGGAGTCCAATTAACAAAACGGAGATGTTTTGTAGACGTTTGGGGATGATCCGGACACAACGGTAACGACTGCTCGGGTCGGGTCTGGGACAACATTCGGACGCGCGCGAGAGGAGGGCCGCGGGCTGACGAGAGAGCTTAGGCTAGGCCTGGCGGTAGGTAGTGGACTGTGCAGAAGGTCTCAGGCTGAGAGAAGAGAAGAGAGAGAGGCCTGACGACTGTTTCCGAAGACCGAAAACGTCCGACGTTAGACCGGCTATACTGCCGCTATAATTATCCGTTAGGGCATCAAACGGACTCCGAATGCGATGAAACTTGGCAGGCGGCCTACTAACAACAAAACAACACCGCACGCCAACTCTCATCCCATTCGAGAACATATCTGTCCACTTATAAAATACTATCTCGGACATGCCGCGGGCGCGTGCAAGTGTGTCTAGGCTCAGAACGGACAACGGAGAGAACAAGGAGACCGGGACGGATGCAAGTTTCGAAAACATGATGATGCAATGCGAATGATGACATGGAAAGATGCAACATGCCAGCGAATGACATGGAAACAACAGCGAATAACTGGAAGACATCTGGCGCAACGGTCTCGGGGCGTTATAACACTCCACCACTACGAAAGGATCTCGTCCCGTGATCTAGGATGGCATCGGGTAAAACGAAAGAGGAAGGGGAAGAGGTAAAACTAAGTTGCTTCTTTGACAAACGAGTGAAACCAAAGAACCTTGTGAGGTTGAACAAATTCAAGAAAAGAATACAACGAAGGTGAACAAAGTTGAAACCTCCGTTAGAGAAGAGGAACAAGGAACCTTACTAGACCCTTGTAGGTTGAAAGACATAAGAAAAGTGTTAGAATGGACAATAGGTACATGCAAGCACTCCAATTGAAAGGAGATGTACAAGGAACGATAAAGATCAATTACGATAACACTTCGGTTGGAAAAGGAAGGCATAGAATATGATCTTGACAAGAAGAGAGGATACTTGATGAAATCAACAACACACTGTCTTCGGAACTATTGAAAGAATGGCACAAAGGGTAAGAAAGGTTTCAGACATCACTCCGGTTGAGAAGGAAGGCAAAATTTGATAAGATGAGAGAGCTCGAAACAAAACATGACACTCCGGTTGAATGGATAAGCAAAGAAAAGAACATGATCTTCACAATACGAGATGATGAGTGAAGAGAGCATCATCACAATGCCTCCGGAAGAAATGAAAGAATGCAAAGAAAAGAACGGAGAAGAAAAACAACATGTTCTACCTCAAATGAATTTGAGAGAGCATCCTTAAAAAGAAGGATTGAATGGAGTTGTTGGGAAATCAACAACGAAAAGAACAGGCTTGTTGAGGGCTTATGGAAAACATCTCAAGAACTTGAGGTGAAAAACTGCCACCAATGAAAACAATTGCTTGCTTGAGAGCGACGGAGAGATGAAAGCATCTTTCATCGTGAGAATAGGAGGAAACTTGGATTATTGATAAGCACCCCAATAGCAACATTCCTTAGGGAAGGTTTTAGGTGAAATTTAATCCAAGATAACTCCAATGAAGAGATTGATGGATTTAAGATACCTCATTCTTTTGAATGAAGAATGATATATTACAACCTCAAAAGATAAGGGAGAACAATTGTACTCCGGATTGCAAGATGAAGAAAACTTGAGCTCCTCTGAAAAGAATCTCGATGAACAATTCAAGAAGGAATTAAATCCTTGATGAACCATCATGTAGAACCTTCATGAAGAACTCCGGTAACAAAATGATGATCAAAAGGAAGTGAAGGATGAAAAGAATAATATTGAAGCCTTGCAATGATTAGATGAAGCTTTGAAATGATATAATTGAGAGATCTTGGAACTCCGGGAAAGAAAAGATAAAGCATCTCGCACCGAGAATGTGATATGATGAACCACTCCGGAAAGCAGGAATTGAATTTTCTTGATGAAACAAGAATAAGAATTACATTATGCTTATCCCTCACCAATTAAATTGATGACAAACAATGGATTTGGCATACTACTCATTCTCGAAGAAAGAATTAAGATAGCTATATCGCAAACTTGGGAAGGTCTTCAACAAGCCACTGGTAGAATTGAAACAGCGAATGAATTGATATGATAACGAAGGAAGAAGAGTCTTGGAAGAACCACAGTAAGAATTGAAAATGAATGAAGAAAAGATAAAGAAACACCGGGTAGAATTAGAAAACGAATGACGATACTTGACGGAATTTGATACATGAGAACTAAGAGATCACGAACTGATTAGAGGATATTTGAACGATGCACCAGTAAGATTTAGAGAATGATAACTGAAGCTGAGAATGAATAATCCTGAAATGATGGGCTCCGAAGAATCAAACTGAAAAGACTCCTGAATTGCTTGGGATGGGTGAAAAAAATTCTCACGATCGAAAACAATTTTGAGAGGATGGCAACAAGCTAGAATGACGAATCTTTGAGAGAACGGATAAGTCTTGGAAGAAAACTCTTCCTCGGTCTTCAAATGTTGAGAATGATGACGAGAACCACCACTGAGAATTTTGAGGCACTCCGGAATGAAAATTGGAAAGGTTGAGCCAACGATGAAAAGAATTTGAAAGATCTTGGGGAAAGACATTTGACTGATGATAATTCATACTTACGTCAAACTTCAAAAGAATTTAGGATAGCTCCGGGAAAATAAGAAGAGTCAGGTAAGATCCTGGAAAAAGACCTGTGGGTTAGGGCCCACTCAAAAGATACACCGTTGAATGATTACTTGAAAAGAGAGATTGCACCAGTTGAACTAAATGGCTTGAATAAGATAACAACCTCGAAATAGGTTGAACGGATCTTGAATGACAAGACGAGCCTTCTGAGATATCTTCAGCACTCCCAAACAAATGAATAGCGGGAAGTGCATGATTAAGAGGTTTACCGGCATGAGAAGTCATCTGAAACAAGGAAAGGAATATGAACAACACGGAAGGCTTGAATTTAATCCACCGGAGAAGAAAAAGAACGAAGAATGATGAACTTGAAGATCCATTAGAATCTTCCTAAGAATCACCGGATAAGAACATAGAAAGAAAAGAATGAAGAGACTTCACATGAATAAAATGGATTCGTGATTAAGAAATCCAAGTCCTCGAAGAAAAAGGGTGGGAGGGTGGGAAAACAAAGGCAGCTTGGGACGAATGAAACAAACAACATTGAGAAGACTAAGAGTAGATCTTGCGGATGTTGAAAATGATCAGATCCACTTGACGAGAAGCACGCCGGTTGGAAAGAATTGACATGACAACCTCGATGATCAAGAAGGATTAGTATTCACATAGAAACATAAGAACACCACTTAGGCAAGGTATGGAATCAACATTTGACTTTGAAGCAACTCGAATACCCCAAAGGAAAACAAAAACAAAGGATTGGCATGCAGAATAAGCCGGAACAAACATATGATAGAGATTTCATCCGAAGTTTTTGTGGTGGGGCCCACACGGGCTCGATTGTACAATACCATCATGTACAAGGCAGTGCACATGACATACGAAGCGTCCCTGAGTCAGCATAGCCAAGGACTCTTTAAGACACAACGAGACCACTGTAAAACCAACCGTGGATAGGTGGACCACTAGACGTCGAACCCCAATTTCACCTCATACATCTGTCGGAAAGATATCCTAGGATCTACTTGAATTCCCACTTATCAACTCCTGAAACTTTCTGGTTATGCAATCAGGTGTTGGGGATATAGGGGAAGCATAATTTCTCACCCAAAACTAGCAAATCCTACATCCAGTTGTATCCATCCTTCAACACATAACCAAGAAACCTTTGGAAATCATTTACCTCAACCTTCGAAAAGCATCCGTCATACGAGTTATGGCAATACTCCCGAACTCCTGCCCAAGTAATGGGTGGCGTCGAGGTTATCTCACCAACAACTGCATAAAAGAGATTTTCGATGTCGGCGAAACTCAGGTATTCCAGAACTGCAACGATAAAATTGTGACGACAACACCTCAGAGCTCAACTCCCCAGGACACTACCACAACCCCTAAATGTCAGGAGGCACCAAGAACAATGTTCTCATCACAAAACCATTAGAACGATTCCAAGATACCCTCGTGATCCTAAATTTTTTTTGTGAAATTTGAGAGGAGAAGAGTCAAAACTCTACGTCAGGATGCCTCACCAGAGCGACGAAGGGACGGAGGAGTACAAAGAATCCTACTCTTCGGTATATATAATCCTAAAAGACTCAAAACATTTTTCTAGACTCAACAACACCAACGATTCGATCAAGCAGGGGTCTCCTAAGTCGGGGAAGGCTCTGATTACCATCTTGTAGCGCCCTCGATGCGGCTATATCTCCCACGTGTCGAAGCACGACTTAGAGGCATAACCACATTGAAAGCAACATCGCAAGTGAGGTAATATTCACACAATCCATGAAATACATAAGGGAAAGAGATACATAGTTGGCTTACAATCGCCACTTCACACAATACATGAATAAAACATTACATCATCCAGATACAAACAAGGTCCGACTACGGAACCCAAAATAAAAGAAGACTACCCCAAGTGCCACACAGATCCCCGACCGTCGTAACTGGGCTCCACTACTAATCAACTAGAAACGGAACAACATAACGAACACGATCTTCATCGAGCTCCTCCTTGAGCTCGGTTGCGTCACCTGCATGGTTTCATCGGCACCTGCAAGCTGGTTTTGGAAGTATCTGTGAGTCACGGGGACTCAACAATCTCACATCCTCGCGATCAAGACTATTTAAGCTTATGGGTAGGGAAAAGGTATGAGGTGGAGCTGTAGCAAGCACTAGCATATATGGTGGCTAACATACGCAAATGAGAGCGAGAAGAGAAAGGCAAAGCACGTTCGAGAATCTATGATCAAGAAGTGATCCTAGAACAACCTACGTCAAGCATAACTCCAACACCGTGTTCACTTCCCGGACTCCGCCGGAAAGAGACCATCATGGTTACACACGTGGTTGATGCATTTTACTTAAGTTATGTTCCAGGTTTTCTACAACCGGACATTAACAAATTCCCATTTGCCCATAACCACGGGCACGGATTTCGAAAGTTCAAATCCCTGCAGGGGTGTCCAAATTTAGCCCATCACAAGCTCTCATAGTCAACGAAGGATATTCCTTCTCCCAGGACGGCCCGATCAGACTCGGAATCCCGGTTACAAGACATCTCGACAATGGTAAAACTAAACCAGCAAAGCCACCCGATGCGCCCACAATCCCGATAGGAGTTGCACATATCTCGTTCTCAGGGCAACACCGGATGAGACATTCTACGAGTAAAACCAACCCTCAAGTTTCCCCGAGGTGGCCCCACAGTCTACTCAGTTCGGACCAACACTTAGAGAAGCACTGGCCCGGGGGGGGGGGGTTAAAATAAAGATGACCCTTGAGTCTGCAGAACCAAAGGGATGGTGGTAGGTTGTTAGTGCAAATGGTAAAACCAAGGTTGGGCCTTACTGCAGGAGTTTTATTCAAGGCGAACTGTCAAGGGTTCCCATTATAACCCAACTGCGTAAGGAACGCAAAATCAAGGAACATAACACCAGTATGACGGAAACTAGGGCGGCAAGAGTGGAACAAAACACCAGGCATAAGGCCGAGCTTTCCACCCTTTACCAAGTATATAGATGCATTAATTAAATAAGAGATACTGTGATATCCCAACAATAACCATGTTCCAACATGGAACAAACTCCAATCTTCACCTGCAACTAACAATGCTATAAGAGGGGCTGAGCAAAGTGGTAACATAGCCAAACAACTGTTTGCTAGGACAAGGTGGGTTAGAGGTTTGACATGGCAATATGGGAGGCATGATATAGCAAGTGGTAGGTATCGCAGCATAGGCATAGCAATAGAGCGAGCAACTAGCAAGAAAAGATAGAAGTGATTTCGAGGGTATGGTCATCTTGCTTGAAATCCCGCAAGGAAGAAGGACGATTCCATGAAGAAGACAAACGGACGTAGTCGAACGGATCCTCACAAACGCGACGTTATCAGAACTAACCCAAAGAAGCAACACTGGAAAGAAGCAAACAACAAAGTAAACAACCATCACATACGCATGGCATGATGCACAATCAAGTATGATGCATGTCCGGTTTAACGAAGCATGGCATGGAAAAATGCACAAACAATCCTACAAATTAAGTGGAGCTCAACATGCAACTCCGTTGCATATTGACGAAACGCCACATTCAAGTTATTTAGTTCGATCTCATTTATGTACCCAACAATATTAAATGTTGTTAAACATGGCAAGAGGGTGAATCAAAGTAAAACTACCTACCTAGTCAAGTTAAAATGAGGCCGGAAGCAACGAACTACAATTCCGGTAAATCCCCATATGCATATATTAGGTTTGGTACTGTTCTTCCCTAAACCATATTTTATAGTTGTTAAACATGCAAAGTGATGCCACCATGTTAAACTAGCCATTTTTCTACCCCATTTACATATAAAGTTTGTTAAATTTGGAGCTACGGTTATTTAGTTATGAATTAAATCATTTTAACATGGCAATAGGCAAATTATATACAAAGAGCATCTTAAACATTTTAAACATGGATGGAAAAGGCATATTATGAAACTAGATGAAAAACTAAGCATATTTCGTATACAAAGTTTTTACATGTGATGCTTAGTTTGCGAGATATTAAATAAATGAAAATGAGGGTCTTTTCTGTAAATCCGCGGTCTCAAGAAAAATAACTAAATTCGCAGAGAGGGAAAAAATAAACATGGGCTGAAACGGAACCGAGGTGGCCTGGGGAAGTTCCTCACATTGGGCCTCGGCCCGGAACTGTGGAGAGGGGAGGCCTGCAGGGGCGCGCAACTGGGCCTGGATCTGGAGGCAACGACGCGACCAACCAGCCTCGCTGGTGCGCTAGTTCAGAGAACGAAGCAGAGGATGGAGCGGTGGCTTCGCGCGGCTTGGACTCCGGCAATGGTGCGATAAAGGCCGGGGCGGCATGGATCCAGGCAGGGGACTCAAGGAGGAAGGAGGTAGCAGGTCGGCGACAAGGCAAACGGCGACGGCGGCTCCCTGCTGGTTTGCTGGTGATCGGCGGTGCGGCCGCGGTCAGGGACGAAAGGGGCTGCGGGCAACCAGACTTGTCCAGGCGGCAGGGGAGGTTAGTGACGAGCCCTGTGGCATCAAACAGCAGCGGCAGACGGGTCAGCAGCAGTGCAAGGAAAACGAGGAAGAAGAGGAGCGCGAGGCAAGGGTGAGGTGCTTGGCAGGGCGACGGACTTGGACGGTGGAGCCTGGGCACGGCGGCGTGTACGGAGAGGTGGCCACGACGAGGCACAACGGTGCAAGCACGGGAAAACCAAGGTCGAGCAGGGTCCATAGCGCACGCGGGGTCCCTAGTGTTCCTGTTACAGAGAGCAGTGGGAAGCACCGGGAAGGAGAAGAAGAAGGGAGGCGGTGGTGCTCATCCTGCTGGCTGGTTCGGTCCATGACGGCGGCACTGGACGATGAGGTGAGGAGGAGGAGCACAGGGAGGATCTGGATCGAAGAATAGTAGTGGCTGGGCGCAGAAGGAGAGGCGCAGGTGGATCGGGAGGAGATCCCGAGGTTGGGGAATGAGTGCGGCGGCGGCGGCTGGGAGGATCCCTAGAAATTTTGGATTTGGTCTGAAATTAGACTAGGGGTGGACTATAAATATACATCACGGATTAGGTTAGGGGCTATCTCGACCCTACGATCGCAATCGGACGATCGTGGATAAAATAGCTAGGGAGTCCAATTAACAAAACGGAGATGTTTTTGAGAAGTTTGGGGATGATCTGGACACAACGATAACGACTGCTCGGGTCGGGTCCGGGACAACTTTCGGACGCGCGCGAGAGGAGGGCCGCGGGCTAATGAGAGAGCTTAGTCTAGGCCTGGCGGTTGGTAGTGGACTGTGCAGAAGGTCTCAGGCTGAGAGAAGAGAAGAGAGAGAGGCCCGGCGACTGTTTCCGGAGACCGAAAACGTCCGACGTTAGACCGGCTATACTGCCGGTATAGTTATCCGTTAGGGCATCAAACGGACTCTGAATGCAATGAAACTTGGCAGGCAACCTACTAACAACAAAATAACACTGCACGCCAACTCTCATCCCATTCAGAGAACATTTTCCGGCCACTTATAAAATACTATCTCGGACATGCCGCGGGTGCGTTCAAGTGTGTCTGGGCTCAGAACGGACAATGGAGAGAACAAGGAGACCGGGACGGATGCAAGTTTCGAAAACATGATGATGCAATGCGAATGATGACATGGAAAGATGCAACACGCAAGCAAATGACATGGCAACAACAGCGAATAACTGGAAGACACCTAGCGCAATGGTCTCAGGGTGTTACACTAGCCCTCATGTTTGGATACTTTGGGGCTATTTGACACCAAACTATCTCAAACCCATGGATCCAAACAGGGCCTATGTTCTCCATGCTTAATTACACATCAGCAAACTAGCTTGTGGTTCGACTGCTTTTTGTTCGTTTTACCCTACATTTTTCGAGCATCTGTTCATTACTTTTTTGTGCGTTCTTGATCTTTCCAAGTTGCATGACTAATTTGATGCTCCTATTCATTATGGAGCTGCCAACCACATAAAGCAAAATATTTGTTGTTTTGGGGCTGGCACCTCGAACAAGCTTACAAATAGAGTGAAGCACATATATTGTCGTATACGCACACACCCTTCTTTCATTAGTTTAGAATAACCATTGATGATCAATTCGAACCAGTGCATGTGATTAAATTAATTTTACCTAAATAGAGGGGGGGATGAATAAACAACATCGACTAGATTTGCAACCATGGGATGCTGATGATATCTTCAAAGAACGTTGCAACAGCAGCGAGGCTTCACTGCACCACATGGTAAGCCAGTCTGTTTTAGTACATGCAAAATGTAATGCGTGTGGGCTGCTTTCTGGGCTTTGGCCCTCAACTTGTAATCCTACAGAATTACAAATAGTTCAATTGTCTGCTTTGTTGTATTGCTTGATTCGAATGTGTAAGTGCATCTAGTGCCACCCCTAGTTGGTTTTGGAGTATTGATGACAAACCTAGTTGAGGGACTGTGTTTGTGAGAATTGCAGGATAACACAGGTAGAAGTCCCTCATTGATTCGGTTTTCCTACCAGAGATGACCCCTAAAAATGTATGAATACATTGAAGTCAAAGGTGGTATGTGAAGACATTCACATTGAAGACTATGACAAGAGAAGACATCACGTGAAGACTATGGAGCGCGAAGACTTAGCAGTTTCATCGTTCTGTGTTTTTCTTTGTTGAGTCATAGGAACCACCGCACTGTTAAGTGGAGTCCAAGTGAACCAGTCAGAATGACTGAAGTTATGCTTAACCACAATCCTATGTCTTCGAGTGAAGACTATGAGAGCAAATCTTGTCCAGAGTTGGATAAGTCAGCTTTGCTTGTAGCCTAAGTAAAGTTGCCGTGTGTGTTTGAAATCTGACCGTTGGAACACGTGTCAGTTCCTTAGTGACCGAGGGTCATTTCGGACAAATCAGGTCGGGTTGCCTAGTGGCTATAAATAGCCCACCCCCTACAACCATAAACGGTTGGCTGCTCCGAGTTAGTGTACGGCTTTTGTCGTTTGAGAGCAACCCACCTCGAAGCCTTTGAGAGAGAATTCCTTGCGAGGATAAAGCCCTAACCACCCAGAGCCAAAGAGAGTTAGGCATCACTGAAGTCTTCCTGTCTGTGTGATCTGAAGACTTATTACACTTGAGGACTGTGAATCCTCCAGCCAGTTAGGCGTCGCGTTCTGAGCATCCAAGAGTCATTGTGGATAGCCGGTGAACGAAGTCTGTGAAGGTTTGGAAGTCTACCTTGAAGACTTACCAGAGTGATTGGGCAAGGACTGGGTGTCCTTAGCTCAAGGGGAATAAGGTGAAGACGCGGTCTTCTGAGTTGAATCTCAGCCTCCCTAACCAGACGTACAGTTATCACAGCAACTGGAACTGGTCCAACAAATCATTGTCTTCAACGAGTCACTGGTTTCATCCTTCCCATTCCTTTACTTACTGTTGGCCCTGGTGAAGTCATTGCATGATTGCATTATCTTTTGTCTTCATTGAGTGACTGCTTGTTCTGATTGGCTTCACTATATCTTCCTACCTGATCTTTACTGCCTAGCTGCTATTAGTCATTGTGCTTTCACTTCATTGAATACTTGACAATGGTTTGCCTAGTGTAGTCTACCTTCCGCTGCATGGTAATAGGTTTATTTCTATCGTTTGTCTTCGAAACATCCATGTTTTGAAGACTTTCATAAAAATCGCCTATTCACCCCCTTCTAGTCAATCAGTAGCACTTTCAATTGGTATCAGAGCAAGGTACTCCCTCTTTCTGTGTGATTCGGTTTAACCACCTGGAGTTTTAGCTATGTCGACTGCAGGGATAATCAAAGTCCCCGTTGCGTGCCCACTCTTCGATGGAACTGAATATCCCTACTGGAAGAATAAGATGCGCATGCATCTTGAAGCCATTGATGTCGACCTATGGTATGTCGTCAAGAAAGGCGTTCCCAAGGCTGGTGAAGGTGTCACCGCTGCTGATGTCAAGAAGTTCGTTCAACTGGACTCCACTGCCAAGAACATCATCTATGGTCATCTTACCAAAGGACAGTATGGCCATGTGAGTGCTTTGGAAACATCTAAGCTAGTCTGGGACTGGCTCTCCAAGGTCAACGAAGGCGTCTCAACCCAGAGAGATCAGAGAATCAGTGTCCTTCGCAACCTCTTCAACCGCTTCAAGAGAAATGACAATGAGAATGTTCAGCTCACGTTTGATCGACTCACTGACATCACAAATGAGCTTCAAGCCCTCGACGCCACTGAGATCACCAAGCATGAAGTCGTCAAGACACTCCTGAGATCACTTGACAGCTCGTTTGACACCCTAGCCCTGATGATTCAAGAACGTCCTGACTTCAAAACACTCGATCCGTCTAACATACTTGAGAGGCTCAACACACACGAGTTTCAGCTTTCTGAGAAAAGAGACATCTACGGTCCCAACTATGGGCGAACTCGTGCCTTGAAGGCAAAAGCTGTCTCCTCATCTGAAGAAGAGTCTAACAGCAGTTCTGATGATCCTGAAGACATTGGAAAGGAGCTTGCTATGCTTGTGAAGAAGTTCCAAAAATTCACCAAGAAGAAAGGCTTCAGAAAGTCCACACGATCAAGCTCAAGGAATGATGAAGCTTCTGCTCATGACTACAAGAAGAGAACATGCCACAAGTGCAAGAAACCTGGCCACTACATCTCTGAGTGTCCGCAGTGGGAAAATGAGAACAAGAAGAAAAAGAAGAGCAAGGAGTATGATTCTGACAACAAGAAGAAGAAGAAATACTCAAAGTCTTCTTCCAAGTCCTCCTCAAAGTCTTCATCACATAAGAAGAGCTCATCTGGCAAGGCACGTGCGTTTGTTGGCAAGGAAATGGATTCAGAGGAGGATTCCGCTTCTGAGGAGGCGGAGGTGGAGTCTGAGGAGGAGTCCAATTCTGGCGTTGTGAGTCTGGCTACGGCATACGTTGCCAAGTCCATCTTCAACACTGAAGACAATGACTCCGTGACCGACACCGATGCAAATGACAAGGACTACTCCGCTCCTACCTACTGCTTCATGGCACGCGGTGCCAAGGTAAACACACGCACTACTCACTATCAAACTTCCAGTGAAGATGACTTTGATTGTGGTTCCAAACCCAGCTACAAAACACTTGCTAAAATTGCAACTGAACAACAGAAAACTATGGAACATATTCAAAAACTGTTAGACAAAAGCGATGACCTGTTAGACGCTGAAATGACTCGATTTCAGTCCTTAATTGAAGACATAAAAAATCTTCACATTAAGTATGAGGAACTTGAAAGTCGTCATGAAACGCTCTCAACAACTCATGAAAAACTTTCCTATGATTATCTTCAAAGGAAGCAAGATCTTGAGAAATTGAGAGCGGCTCATGAAGATCTTCAAAAGGAAAACGAGTCACTTCGCACCAAACAGATCAGTTCCGCTCAGGAAGAATTTGAACCACCATGTCTTAAATGTATTGAGCATGACAACGCTACTTCTGTTGCTGGTTGTTCTACTGCTGCTACTATTGCAATATCTTCAACTGCTGATGTGCCAACTAACCCCCCCGCTGAGGATGCCACTGCTATTGCTGATGACAATGCTAGGTTGAAGACATTGCTTGAAATAGGGATGTTCAAAAGCCTCAAAGGGCATCAGACACTATGTGATGTCCTCAAAAGGCAGATCCTGAACCAAAACTCTAGGAAAGAGGGTGTTGGGTTCGAAAGGAAAATGAATGCTGATGGCTCTTACTGGAAACCTGAGCAGTACCCCAAAACCACATGGGTTGCTGCTAAGGGACCTATGATGGTGAACTGTTTGTGTGCCAAATATATGTTGATGACATTATCTTCGGCTGCACCAATCAAAAATACACTAATGAGTTTTGATATGTGATGCAAGAGCAATACCAGATGTCCATGATGGGAGAGCTGAAGTTCTTCCTTGGTCTTCAAATACGTCAGCAACGCAACGACATCTTTATATCTCAAGAGAAATACCTCAAAAGATTGCCTGAAGAAATTTGGAATGCAACATTGCAAAGGCTACACGACGCCAATGCCAACCAAACATCATCTGGTTCCCGACGACAATGGTAAAGAGTTCGATCAAAAGGTATATCACTCCATGATTGGTTCCTTGCTTTATTTATGTGCATCCAGGCCAGATATCATGCTTAGTGTTTGCATGTGTGCCCGGTTCCAAGCGGCACCAAAGGAATCGCATCACTTATCTGTGAAGCAATTCTCAGATATTTGGCTCACACCCCAAGACTAGGACTATGGTATCCAAAGGGCTCAGAGTTTGATCTAGTTGGATTCTTGGAGGCTAATTATGCTGGTGACAAGGTGGATCGCAAGTCTACATCAGGCACATGTCATTTTCTGGGACGATCACTTCTTCTATGGATGAAGCAAACACTCAAAGACTATGGCATTCACCTGAAGCAAGTGCCACTCTACTGCGACAACGAAAGCGCCATCAAGATTGCCAACAACCCAGTTCAGCACTCGAAGACAAAGCACATTGAAATTCGTCATCACTTTCTTAGAGATCATGTTGTGAAGGAAGATATTGATATCATACACGTCAACACTGAAGAGCAATTGGCAGATATCTTCACCAAGCCCTTGGATGAGAAGAGGTTTTGCAAGTTACAGTGTGAGCTAAATATCTTGGAATCCTCAAATGTCCTGT
The DNA here is from genome assembly GCF_018294505.1 of Triticum aestivum. NCBI lineage: Eukaryota > Viridiplantae > Streptophyta > Magnoliopsida > Poales > Poaceae > Triticum > Triticum aestivum. The sequence continues at coordinate 302,203,333 of NC_057803.1, read as the reverse complement.
GATCAGGCACACATCCTAACACTTATGCATGTTGATGACTTAGATGTGCAACACACGAAGTAAAGTATATCTTCAATAAATGAAGACTTACATTCTGAGTGTGAATACATTAACGTGGAATTTGACTTCGGAGCGCCACGATAATTGTGCGCCATGTCTGGGTCTAATACTTCCTATACGGTGGGTAACGCCACCACCAAATTCTTCTGTTGAAGTGTTTTACCCATGACATTACATTTGCTATGTCTTCATATTTGGTTTGTCTTCATTTTCAACTTGTCTTAATGATTATCTTCACTACGTTGATATGATTGTCTTCTGGTATATACTGATTTGGTTTGGTTTCTGTCCTCTACAGCATTCACTTATAGCTATGGCTTCTTAATGAATCTTTTGAACTAAGTGAATGTGATCGGACCCTAACCCCTCTATGCTTCTTTCCTAAGTCTATCTATCCAAATCATATGCATTCTATTGACACTGTCAAATGTCTTCTCTGCCTCAATGTCAGAAGAAGACACAGAGACAAACATTAATCCGTTTTCAATGCTAAATCCTTTCACCTGAAACCCGGAAAAGTGGGAATGACCACCCGACAATCCAGGCGTGCGTGGGAACGTGGAACAACCTCCAATGTGTTGCATGATAGCCACGTGTCCCTCAGATGTGAATCGCCAGGGGCACTTGTGTAATAACTCTGTGCCATCCCTATCCCTCTAAATACACACCTCACCATAGACATTATCCTTTCTTCTACTCTCGCACAAACCCTAGCACCACCGCTATCCCTTGACGACGCCGGGACGAAGCACTTAGCTGCCACGACCTCACCGACGCCGTCTTCACGCTGGCCGTGGACATCGTCTTCTCCGCCGTCGCCGTAGGTGTCCTCCGTAGCCAAGTCAGGGCACGGATGATCGAACTGCTCGGCCTCCTCTCCCACTCCGTCTAGCAGTTCTTCGTGTGGTAAATACAACTTCCTTTTTACGGCCCCCTTTGATCCGATAGATTCATCACTTTCTACCACAAGAAGTTTCTATTCACACAAGTTGGATCTATTTCATACTGCATTTCATAATATGCCTAGTATGTTCACTTATGCTTCACAAAGAAGTTAGATTCCTCACTTGTACTTATTCATGGATTGGTACAAATCTAGAACCAACTCTCTATCTATGAGTGAATGTCTTTGTACTATGAGGTCAATGTCTTCTAAACTGATTTATCTTCAAAATCTTCTGAGAATGCATATGACCTCTTCCCCTTCCCTCGCACCTTAATGCTGTCACAGGTACATGTCCATGGGAGAATCCCTTCGTTCTCATAGTCTGCATTCCTTTGCAGAATTCTTACATCATCACATTAACTCTCCCGAAGCCAGTTCCTGTTTGACCAGAAAGTGGAAGCCTTTGAAGCCTTTAAACGTGTTGAAGCCCTTCAGTTTAAGCTTCATGGCACCAGAGAAACCTACAAGAAAGGGTGGCAGACAGCGTCATGGCAACACCTCAAGAGATTTGCCTCCTGACCTCTATGAGCTATAGAAGACAGATCCAGAGGAGGACTACAATCAGCGAAAAACTCGAATCCAATGGATTCGAAGATATTGGGCAGAATAGTGGTTCAAGTACAGGTTTGTGACCCAGGAGTATGTTGAGAAGAATGCCATCAAACGACCATGGGGACACATTCTATACAGAAATCTTCAACCCAACTCTAGAGCTGAAGCCATTGAATAAGGCTTCTATCCTTGCATGGCCCGTGGACCGCAGCCTGCGGATGCAGACCCATCTTCATTACTTTGGTGCCGCGATGATAATCTGTTCAAGCGCAACCTTCAGTTTGCTAGGAACTCGGCCAAAGAGAACAAGAAGTCACGAGGCTTAGACTTCAATCCAGGCCCCTATGCTCCTCGTGCTGATGGCACACGCGAAGCTGAACCCAATCTTGTTGGGCCCTTCTACAACCTGGAAGGTCTCATCACTCATATCATGGATCAAGGGACAGCCGTGGATGAGCCTGCAGATGATGCTGAATCTGATGAAGCGCCTGCACCGCCGAAGCCAAAGAAACTGAAGAAGCCTAAAGCTTCAAAGCCTGCTCCTGCACCAAAGGTCTTACAGGCGAAGCCTCTGGCCACTGCACCTCCTGAACACAGTGTGCAGTCTAAAGATTTGTCATGCGTCTCCAAGCCCTCGAGAGTGAAGATGCCCTTGCAAACCACCAGCCAAGAACTGACTGCTGCTGCTATTCTGCGCAATGGCGCCATTGATCTGTCCAGCGATGAAGATCTTGCAGATGACGCTCTTGAGCAACTGATTAAGAGCAAAGAAGAAGCAGAAATCTTCAATGATTTGCCTCTCTTTGACGTAGCAATCCTCCACAACTTCATTCATGAGTGGTTTGAAACCCCCAATCTCAGCTTTGATGATCTGCAACTTCCAATTGGCCTCAGCGTCTCTTTCACTGGCGCCATTGCTTCTGAGCTAGCTCTAGCTCACTGCATCGTTGAACTGAAGCAAAAGATCGACTATGAGAAAGCTCAGTTCAAGAAGCACATGGCCAAGCTCAGCGTGCAAGATGTGAAAAACTTCAAGATTATGCTGCACAAGCTCAAGGAAGCCTTTCTGAAGAAACATGAAGAAGCTAAAGGGTCTCGTGAGTGCATGAAGAGTCTGGCTGACAAGTGCGTGCAAGCCTACAATGAAGCTGAGAAGCGCAAGGCTCTTGGGCGTCCTGGCATCAACCCCAGAATGGCGGCCAAGCCAAAGAAGAAGAAGCCAGCTGTGGCCGAACCCGAAGCAACAAGGCAGGAAGTACATCCCATTGTCTTCCCTGCTAGTATGACAGGTTTGAAGCCTATGGTCCCCACAGTGGCTTCGGAACTAAAGAAGACAAGGGCTGCCGAGGCTGAAGCCAGAAAGAGAAAAATCCTAAAGCTTCTGATGCCGTTCCCTCCAAGAAGAAGCGCAAAACCAAGAAAGATGGGGCTGCTCCCACAGAGCCCCTTGTTGTCGAGCCCATCTCGGTTGCTCGTCATGCCTCTTCGCATCAAGAACGACGGATGATAGTTCATGAGCCTGCTTCCACAGGCTCGTGAATCTAAAGACATTCCAGAAGTTGACCCCACCACTGCTGAAGACATTGGTCATCATGACAATGTTGAAGATGATGAAGTCCTTCCTCAGATCGAGCACCAATTGGTATCATCGCCTGTGCTCACGCACATCGAACTCATCAGCATTGGTCGTCCTCTGACGCCAACTACTCAGGATGCATCGTGGGCTGATCACCCATAGAGACAAGACACTCCCAGCTCTCCCCCACCGCAAGCTACCCCACCAGTGCAAGATGATGATGACTTTGAGGCCCCGCACGCTCCATCTCCACAAGTGTCGCCCGCATTACGCAGGCTTCGCCAAGGACCAAGGCCCCAAGTCACTCCCACAATGCACATGTCTGAATCTGAAGCCAAAATGGCTGAAGACATTCCGGCTGCATCAGCCGATGAAGAAGAAGATGAAGAAGAAGCCCCAAGAGTTTCAAGAGTTGCTACACCCCCGTCTCACCAAGATGTTGTTCTCGAGGAGAACGTGACCGACCCTCCAGCTTCTGAAGTGGAGGTTCACAACCCTGAGGCGGCCACCAACATCACTGCTGACGCCAATGACGTTGTCATGGTTGAAGCCAATACGGCGCCAGAAGCCAATGAGGCACCAGAAGTCAATGCTGCAACACCTACAGTCAATGCTTCAGCACCTAAGGTCCAAGCACCTGAAGCACATGTGGCCCCTGAAGCCCATGAAGACAATGCCAATGCCCCTGTTCCCCCTCCAAGACCTCACACAATGGAGCTGGCATTTGATCATGGTCAGCCAGTTATGGTTCGATGGCCCATTCTGACTCATCCGCCTGCTGCTGGTCCACAATTTGAGTACCACGTCGAGCACATGCCTCAAGTTCAAAAGCCCAAGCCAAGACTTCCATGATTCCCAGGCACTGCCACTTCACCTGGGGTCTTCAATGCAAATGGCTTCGTGGCACATAATACCTTCTTCAACAGCTCCAAGAACCCCTATACAAGACTGTGCATTTCCTCAGATCGGTTCTGGAGCTATCAGCAGCGCAGCTACTGTTCCTGTGTCCTATACAATCAAGGGCACATATTTCCACATATGCGCCTTGACTCTGAAGCTATAGCTGGTCTGTCCTGCCTCAAAGAAGCATTGGACTGTTTCAGAGACGCTGGTCTGTTGCAGTTCGTCACTGACAAGGAGCACTGGAACAAAGAATTATTGCTTCAACTCTATGCCACTCTTCATATTCGAGGCTAGAACAGGGATCCGAAGACTTGGGTCCTTGAGTGGATTACAGGCAATGTCCATCATGAAGCTAAAGCTCTTGATATCATTGAGCTCACAGGCCTACCCACTCCTAGTGAATACTATGAACCAGTTTGTCCACAACATCAAAATGCCATGGAAAGCATCTTTTAGAAGCCAGAACCCAACATGAGTCAAATGTTGAGCATGATGAAGCCTCTGCCTCATGACGCTGAATACCCATCTGAGTTCTTTGTTGAAGACCTAGAGTACTTTCCTCGCACCATTTACCACATCATCAGGAAGACTCTATGGCCTGTCAAAGGGCACTCATCTGTAGCGACGCTTGAAGGAGCAATGAAGACTTTGGTTTTCTATATCTTCAATGGCATCAGCTTCAATGCTCAAGACTTCTTCATCAGGTAGTTGGCTGCGTCTGGCTCTGACATCTTTGGGTTGAAATTCTATGCTCCATGGGTCATGCGTCTGATAAAGCGTCACTCCGCCTTCAACTATCAGCTGTCTGCACGCAATCATCTTATATTCTTGCCCGAGGTTGATCTGTCAGTTGAAGCCATCTACCCAGAACCTGCTAAAGATCCCATTTATCTTCACAATGCTGATCACTAAAGCTTCACCCAGCCCATTGAAGGGATTCCAGTAGTTTCTCGTGTTTATCCCCTGGCTAGAAACACCTGTCCCTCGTGCTCAAACTGATGTAACTGGTAGCACCATTGCGCAAAGGCCTCAAAGAAGATCTCGTGTCCTCAATGACCGAGAGCTTCTCCTCGCGCTGCATCAGAAACAGGACAAACATCATGACTGGCTTAAGCGTCAGATGCAAAGCCTCTTGGTGGATGTCAACCGCATTCGCAATCTTGCCACCAAGAATGCCTTTGTCACTCATGAAACCTGTCAGAGGTCGTGGAAGAGTTTGACCCTACTGAGTGCTGAAGCTGATCTGCACGATGATGGCTTCACCGAATGCTTCAAGTTTGACTCAACTCCTCCCAGAAAAGCTCACTTGTGTCGTACTCCCTCACTTGAAGACTCTGAATACTCGTCCTCAGCTGCGACCGTAAATGCCAGAGTCATCGATGACCAAGATGATGCAACTTCACCTCCTCCACCTTCAGCGTGAATCAACACTGCACCAAGTTCATCTGCACTGCCAACCAACACCGACGACCCTGCTGCTTCACCAACTCCTCAAGGGAACGAGTAGGTGCTCTATGTCTTCAAACCTTTTTGGTCCTTACTGACAAAAGGGGGAGAAGCATATGAGTTTGATAGTAAGTACGTCTAGTGCCACCCCTAGTTAGTTTTGGAGTATTGGCGACAAACCTAGTTGAGGGACTAATGTGTTTGTGAGAATTGAAGGAAAACACAGGTAGAAGTCCCTCATTGATTCGGTTTTACTACCAGAGATGACCCCTAAAATTGTATGAAGACATTGAAGTCAAAGGTGGTATATGAAGATATTCACATTGAAGACTATGACAAAGGAAGACACGTTATGAAGCCTATGGAGCTCGAAGACTTAGATCTTTCGTAGTTCCTTTTCTTTTGTGTTGAGTAATAGGAACCACCGTACTGTTAAGTGGGGTCCAGGAGAACCAGTCAGAATGACTGAAGTGATGCCTATTTCAAAAACCTATGTCTTCGAGCGAAGACAATGAGAGTGAATCTTGTCCAGAGCCGGACAAGTCAGCTTTGCTTGTAGCCCAAGTAAAGTTGCCATGAGAGTTTGAAATCTGACCGTTGCGACACGTGTCAGTTCCTTAGTGACCCAGGGTCATTTCGGACAAATCAGGTCGGGTTGCCAAGTGGCTATAAATAGCCCACCTCCACAACCATAAACGGTTAGCTGCTCAGATTTCAGTGCACGGCTTTTGTCGTTTGAGAGCAACCCACCTCGAAGCCTTTGAGAGAAAATTCGTAGTGAGGAGAAAAGCCCTAACCACCCAGAGCCAGAGCAAATTGGGCATCACTTAGGTCTTCTTGTATGTGTGATCTGAAGACTTATTACACTTGAGGACTGTGAATCCTCCAGACGGTTAGGCGTCGCGTTCAGAGCATCCAAGAGACATTGTGGATTGCCAGTGAACGAAGTTTGTGAAGGTTTGGGAGTCTACCTTGAAGACTTACTAGAGTGATTGGGCGAGGACTAAGTGACCTTAGCTCAAGGAGAATACGGTGAGGACTTGGTGTCCTGAACTGTGTGTTCAGGACTGGGTGTCCGGGACTGTGTGTCCTAAGGTTTAAATACCTAGCCGCTCCAACCAGACGTACAATTGTCACAGCAACTGGAACTGGTCCAACATATCATAGTCTTCAACGAGTCACTGGTTTCATCTTCACTTCCTTTTCTTACTGTTACACATTGTGAAGCCATTGCATGCTTGCTTTATCTTTTGTCTTCACAATGTGAATGTATGATCTGTTTGGCTTCATAACTTCTTCCTACCTGATCCTTATTACACTGCAGTTGTTTGTCATTGTGATTTCACTCTATTGAATACATGACCATGGCTGGCCTAGTGTAATCTAACTCCCGCTGCATAGTAATAGGCATAATCTTCGCTGTTTGTCTTCATAACTCTCACGTTTTGAAGACTTTCATAAAAATCGCCTATTCACCCCCCCTTTAGTCGATATAACGCACTTTCAATTGGTATCAGAGCAAGGTGCTCCCTTGTTCTGTGTGATTCGGTTTAACCACCTGGAGTTTTAGCTATGTCGACTGCAGGGATAATCAGAGTCTCCGCTGCGTGCCCCGTCTTTGATGGAACTGAATATCCCTACTGGAAGAATAAGATGCGCATGCATCTTGAAGCCATTGACGTCGACCTATGGTATGTCGTCGAGAAAGGCGTTCCCAAGGCTGGAGAAGGTGTCACTGCTGCTGATGTCAAGAAGTTCACTCAACTGGACTCTACCGCCAAAAATATCATCTGTGGCCATCTGACAAAAGGACAGTATGGCCGTGTGAGTGCCTTGAAGACATCCAAGCTGGTCTGGGACTGGCTCTCCAAGGTCAATGAAGGCGTCTCAACCCAGAGAGATCAAGGAATCAGTGTCCTTCGCAACCTCTTCAACCGCTTCAAGCGAAATGACAATGAGAATGTCCAGCACACATTTGATCGGCTCACTGACATCACAAATGAGCTTCAAGCCCTCGGCGCCACTGAGATCACCAAACATGAAATCGTCAAGATGCTGCTGAGGTCACTTGATAGTTCATTTGACATCCTAGCCCTGATGATTCAAGAACGTCCTGATTTCAAGACACTCGATCCATCTGACATACTTGAGAGGCTCAACACACATGAGTTTCAGCTTTCTGAGAAAAGAGATATCTACGGTCCAAACTATGGGCGAACTCGTGCCTTGAAGGCTCGTGCCTTGAAGGCAAAAGCTGTTTCCTCATCTGAAGAAGAATCTGACAGCTGTTCTGATGATCCTGAAGACATTGGAAGAGAACTTGCAATGCTAGTGAAGAAGTTCCAAAAATTCACCAAGAAGAAAGGCTTCAGAAAATCTTCACGATCAAGCTCAAGGAATGATGAAGCTTCTGCTCGTGACTACAAGAATAAAACATGTCACAAGTGCAAGAAAACTGGACACTTCATCTCTGAGTGTCCACAATGGGATAATGAGAACAGAAGGAAGAAGAAGAGCAAGGAATATGATTCTGACGACAAGAAGAAGAAGAAATACTCAGAGTCTTCTTCCAAGTCTTCCTCAAAGTCTTCATCACACAAGAAGAGCTCATTTGGCAAGGCACGTGCATTTGTTGGCAAGGAAATGGATTTAGAGGAGGAGTCCGCTTCTGAGGAGGCGGAGGTGGAGTCTGAGGAGGAGTCTGATTCTGGCATTGCGAGTCTGGCTGCAGCATACATCGCCAAGTCCATCTTCAACACTGAAGACAATGACTGCATCACCGACGCCGATGCAAATGACAAGAACGACTCCACTCCTACCTACTGCTTCATGGCACACGGTGCCAAGGTAAACTCACGCACTACTCGCTATCAAACATCTAGTGACGATGACTCTGACTGTGATTCGAAACCCAGCTACAAAACACTTGCTAAAATTGCAACTGAACAACAGAAAGCTATGGAACATATTCAAAAACTGTTAGACATAAGCGATGATCTGTTGGGTGCTTAAATGACTCGATCTGAATCCTTAATTGAAGACATAAAAAATCTTCACGTTAAGTATCAGGAACTTGAAGATCGTCTTGATACTCTCTCAACGACTCATGAAAAGCTTTCCTATGATTATCTTCAAAGGAAGCAAGAACTTGACAAATTGAGAGCAGCTCATGAAGATCTTCAAAAGGAAAACGAGTCACTTCGCGCCGAACAGATCAGTCCCGCTCAGGAAGGATTTGAACCACCATGTCTTAAATGCATTGAGCGTGATAATGCTACTTCTGTTGCTGAATGTTCCACTGCTACTGCTGTTCCAATATATTCAATTATTGATGTGGTAACTAACCCCTCTGCTGAGGATACCACTGCTATTGCTGATGAGAATGCCAGGTTGAAGACATTGCTTGAAACAAGGATGTACAAAAGTCTTAAAGGACATCAGACATTATGTGACGTCCTCAAGAAGCAGATTCTGAACCGAAACCCTAGGAAAGAGGGTGTTGGGTTTGTGAGGAAAATAAATGCAGATGGCTCTTACTGGAAACCTGAGTAGTACCCCAAAACCACATGGGTTGCTGCAAAGGAACTTTCAGCAGATCCATCCAATTTATCTGGCTTCACTTGTGCTAACCCCATTATCATTGATGAATCCTTTGATGCAAACTATAAACTGTTTAAGAATCAGAATGGTGAAGTGTTTGCCAGGTACATTGGTACTAACTGCAAGAATGGACCGCCTATGAAGAAGATCTGGGTTCCAAAAAAATGTCTGGAAAATCTTCCTGTGAATGTCTTCATGACACCTCACTTGAAGAAGACAAACCTCAGACCAAAGGCTTCATATGGACCAAAGGCTTCATACAAACAGAGGACTCACCTGAGTCACACTAACGCAAATGTTTTGCAGGGAAACCACACTCAGGCATACGAATATGAGAGTGGTTCTTCGAACCGTCATGTTCATATGACCAAAAATTATTCTGCTTATTCCTATGAGTATTATTGTCCACCTGCTAGACTGTTTGCTAAGGCTTCAAAGCCAAAATTCTCAGATGCTGCACTTAGACTTATAGCTTCTAAGCCACCCTTGAAGATGTGGGTGGTTAAGAAAGCTTAACTCTCTTTTGCAGGGAAAGGTCTCCAGCAGAAAAACAAAATCTTCTGATGCTATTGCTGGGGACCTTAAAAATCTTGTGGGGCGCAAGATAAAATGCCCAAATGGCATCATTATGTACTTCGTTCCTGAATCGCATGCTACTCTCCCTATTAGTCCTAATCTGGATCTAAGTTTTCATAACCCACTGGTTTGTCAAATGTTTATGCTTCACAATTCTCTTCGTGAAGCCTATCCCCCTAACTGCACTGTAGGGTACGACACCAGCGACTTCAAAGTCTTCAGAATGGATTATTGACAGTGGATGTACAAATCACATGACTGGCAAAAGAAGCCTTCTTATGGACTCAACATTACGTCCATCCGACAAGAGCCACATCACATTTGCTGACACTGGTAAAAGTAAGGTATTGGGTCTAGGTAGAGTTGCAATCTCAAAGGATCAACACATGGATAAAGTCATGTTTGTTGAATCCCTTGGCTTCAACTTAATGTCTGTCTCAATGCTTTGCGATTTGAATATGATCGTAATGTTTGGAAAATATCGTTGCCTGGTACTAATGGAATCTGACAAGTCTCTAGTGTTTGAAGGGTATCGGAAAGGTGATTTGTACGTGGTAGATTTCTCAGCAGGACCACCACTTGCAGTATGTCTTCTTGCAAAAGCTTCAGAATGCTGGCTTTGGCATCGGAGGCTTGGGCATGCTGGCATGAGGAACCTCCACACCCTTGCGAAGAAGAAGCATGTCATAGGCATCGAGGGCGTCAAGTTCAAGAAAGATCATTTATGCGGTGCCTATGAAGCAGGGAAGATGACAAGGGCAAAACATCCTTCGAAGACAATCATGACTACCACACAACCCTTCGAACTGCTCCACATGGATCTTTTCGGTCCCACTCACTACTCAACTTTTAATACCACTGCTTTCCTCTATGGCTTCGTAATTGTTGATGATTACTCTAGATATACTTGGGTGCACATAATCCTTTACAAGACTGAAGTGCAGGATGTCTTCAGACACTTCGCCAATCGAGTAATGAACAATTTTGGCGCCAAGATAAAGCACATCAGAAGTGACAATGGCACTGAATTCAAGAACATTGGCCTTGATACATATCTTGATACCTTGGGCATCGCACATGAATTCTCAGCTCCATACACGCCACAACAGAATGGCGTCGTCGAACACAAGAACAGAACACTCATTGAGATGGCCAGAACAATGCTAGATGAATACAAGACTCCAAGAAAATTCTGGACTGAAGCCATTGACACTGCATGCCATACAATCAATCATGTTTATCTTCACAAGCTTCTGAACAAGACATCTTATGAACTCCTAACTGGCAAGAAGCCAAATGTCAGTTACTTCAGAGTATTTGGAGCAAGGTGCTGGATCAAGGACCCACACCACACCTCAAAGTTTGCACCAAAAGCACATGAGGGCTTTATGCTTGGATATGGAAAGGATTCACACTCCTACAGAGTCTTCAATCTCTTCCATTACAAAGTGGTTGAAACGGTGGATGTGCGGTTTGATGAGACAAATGGTTCACAAAGAGAGCAACTGCCAAATGTGCTAGATGAAGTTCCAGCTAATGAATCAATCAAGCTTAGGGGAACTGGAGAGATTATACCTTCTGAAGCTCATCCTGAAGAAGAACTTATCATCTCAGCACCTGATCAACATGAAGACAATGCTCAGCCTGAAGACATTCCTCCCAATAACAACGCAGATCAGCAAGAGCAAAGTCTTCGCCCTGTACATCCTCGTGTTGCAAATGAAGTGCAGATTAACAGAATAATTGACAGCATCAATGCACCTGGTCCACTCACTCGTTCAAGGGCAACTCAGCTAGCAAATTTCTGTGGGCACTTCTCATTCGTATCAATTTCAGAACCCAAGAAAGTTGAAGAAGCCTTCATGGAACCTGAATGGATTCAAGCTATGCAAGAAGAGCTTCAAAAATTTGAGCTGAATAATGTATGGGAACTGGTTAAGCGTCCTGATCCACGGAAGCACAACATAATAGGCACTAAATGGATCTATCGCAACAAACAAGATGAGCATGGTCAAGTTGTCAGAAACAAAGCTCGTCTCGTTGCTCAAGGATATACTCAAGTGGAGGGCATTGACTTCGATGAAACATTTGCTCCTGTGGCAAGGCTTGAAGCTATACGCATACTGCTGGCCTATGCAAATCATCATAACATACTTCTATATCAAATGGATGTGAAAAGTGCCTTTCTCAATGGCAAGATTGAAGAAGAAGTGTATGTAGCACAGCCACCTGGCTTTGAAAATCCAAAACATCCTGACATGGTATACAAGCTCAACAAGGCACTGTATGGCCTCAAACAAGCCCCTAGGGCCTGGTATGACACACTCAAATACTTCCTGAAGAGCAAAGGCTTCATACCTGGTTCCCTAGATCCCACTCTTTTCACGAAGACATATGATGGTGAACTATTTGTGTGCCAAATCTATGTGGATGACATTATCTTCGGCTGCACCAATCAGAAGTACAGTGAAGAGTTTGGATATATGATGCAAGAGCAATATCAGATGTCCATGATGGGGGAGCTGAAGTTCTTCCTTGGTCTTCAAATACGACAACAACGCAATGGCATCTTCATATCTCAAGAGAAGTATCTCAAAGATTGCCTGAAGAAGTTCGGTATGCAAGACTGCAAAGGCTTCACAACACCAATGCCAGCCAAACATCATCTAGGTCCTGACGACAATGGTAAAGAGTTCGATCAAAAGGTATACCGCTCCATGATTGGTTCTTTGCTTTATTTATGTGCATCTAGGCTAGATATTATGCTTAGTGTTTGCATGTGTGCTCGATTTCAAGCGGCACCAAAGGAGTCGCATCACTTAGCTGTGAAGCGAATTCTTCGATATTTGGCTCACACCCCAACTCTAGGATTATGGTATCCAAAGGGCTCAGAGTTTGATTTGGTTGGATTTTCGGATGCTGATTATGCTGGTGACAAGGTTGATCGCAAGTCTACATCAGGAACATGTCACTTTCTGGGACGATCACTTGTATGTTGGTCTTCAAAGAAGCAGAACTGTGTATCTCTCTCCACTGCTGAATCTGAATACATTGCTGCTGGATCTTGCTGCGCTCAGCTTCTGTGGATGAATCAAACACTCAAGGACTATGGCATTCATCTGAAGCAAGTGCCACTTTACTGCGACAATGAAAGCGCCATCAAGATTGCCAACAACCCAGTTCAGCACTCGAAGACAAAGCACATTGAAATTCGTTATCACTTTCTCAGAGATCATGTTGTGAAGGAAGATATTGATATCATACACGTCAACACTGAAGAGCAATTGGCGGATATCTTCACCAAGCCCTTGGATGAGAAGAGATTTTGCAAGTTACGATGTGAGCTAAATATCTTGGAATCCTCAAATGTCCTGTGATCAGGGACACATCCTAACACTTATGCATATTGATGACTTAGATGTGCAACACACAAAGTAAAGTATATCTTCATTCAATGAAGACATACATTCTAAGTGTGAATACATTAATGTTGAATTTGACTTCGGAGCGCCACGATAATTGTGCGCCGTGTCTGGGTCTAATACTTCCTATACGATGGGTAACGCCACCACCAAACATTCTATTTTGAAGTGTTTCACTTATGGCGCTACCTTGCAATATCTTCACATTTGGTTGTATTCACATTTGGTTTGGCTTCGAACATGTCTTCATGATTATCTTCACTATGTTGCTTGTATATATATATATATATATATATATATATATATATGCTAGTGTTCTGTCCTCTACAGCATTCACTTATAGCTATGTCTTCTTGGTTGAATCTTTTGAACTAAGTGAATGTGATCGGACCCTAATCTCTCTATGCTTTCTATCTCAAATTCTATCTCTCTAAGTCATATGCATTCTATTGAAACTGTCGAATGTCTTCATTGTGTCCTTTTCAGCTGAAGATATAGAGACAACCATAAAGTCCGTTTTTAATGCTCATTCCTCCACATAAAATCCGGAGAAGCAGGAACGACCGCACGACAATTTAGGCGCGCGTGGGACATGGAACAAACCCCAAACTTCCGCTAACTGGCCACGCGTTCCTCAAATGCGAACCGCCAGGGGCACCTGTGTAATAGCACAGTGTCGCCCCTGAGACCATATAAATTCACATTTACCGCAGTCATTATCTCCTTCTTCCACCCTCGTAAGAACCCTAGCGCCATCGCTAGCACTCGACGACGCCGGAGATGAAGCGCTTCGCTGCCGCAACCTCTCCAACGCCGTCCTCACGCCGACCGCGGACATCGTCCTCTCCGCTGTCGCCGTAGGTGTTTTCCGTCGCCAAGTTAGGGCACGGAGGACTGAACTGCTCGGCATCCACTCCCTTTCGTCTAGCAGTTCCAGTGTGGTAAATAAAACTTCTTTTTACAGCCTCTTTTGATCTCATGGTTCTGTCACTTTCTACCATAAGAAGTTTCTCTTCACACTAGTTAGATCTCTCGCTGCATCTCATAACATGCCTAGTATATTCACTTGTGCTTCATAAAGTAGTTAGATTCCTCACTTGTACTGATCCGTGGGTTTGTACAAATCTGGAACCTACTTCTTATCTATGAGTGAATGTCTTCGCACGATGAGGTCAATGTCTTCTAAACTGATTAATCTTCAAAAACCTTCTGAGAATGCATATGACCTCTTCCCCTTCCCTCGCACCTTAATGCTATCACAGGTACATGACAGTGGGAGAATCCTTTCGGTTCTCATAGTCTGCATTCATTTGCAGAATTCCTACAGCATCACATAAACTCTCCTGAAGCCAGTTCCTGTTGGTCCAGAAAAAGAAAGCCTTTGAAGCCTTTGAAAGTTTTGAAGCCTTTCAAGTTAAAGTTTATGGCTTCAGAAGCAGCAGCAAGGAAGGGGGGCAGACAGAGACGTGAGGGAACTTCCAAAGATCTGCCTGAAGACTTGGCAGAAATGTACAAAACAGATCCAGAAGAGAGCTATGGGCAGCGCAAGACCCGAATCCAATGGATTCGACGCTATTGGGCAGAACAGTGGTTCAAATACCGCTTCGTCACTCAGGAGTATGCAGAGAAATATGCCATCAAGAGGCCATGGGGGGATATCCGTTTCAGGAACCTCTTACCCAGAACCAAAGATGAAGCCATGGCGCAAGGCTTCTACCCATGCATGGTCCGAGGACCACAACCTAATGATGCGCATCCGTCATCACTCCTCTGGTGTCGTGACGACAATCTCTTCAAGCGCAACTTTCAGTTTTCCCAAAAGTTAGCGAAGCTAAACAAGAAGAAATTTGGGTTAGACTTCAACCGTGGTCCCTCCTCACCAAGGGAAGATGGCACACGCGACGCCGAACCCAATATCATCGGTCCTTTTGCCAATCTTGAGGGCCTGATCACTCACATCTTAGTACAAGGGGCTGCCGTGAATGACCCTCCAGCTGACTCTGAGTCTGATGAAGCTCCTGCTATGCCGAAGCCAAAGCAGACGAAGAAACCAAAAGCTTCAAAGCCGGCCCCTGCCTCAAAAATCTCAAGGGCGAAGCCATTGAAAACTGCACCTCCTGAAGTCAGTGTGCAGTCTAAATACGTATCCCGCGTCTCCAAGCCCCAGAAGGAAAAGGAGCCCCAGCAACACACAGGCAAAGAGCTCACTACTGCTGCCATTCTGCGCAGCGAAGCCATTGATCTATCAAGCGATGAAGATCTGGGAGATAACGCTCTAGAGCAGCTTATCAAAAGCAAAGAAGAAGCTGAAATCTTCAACAATCTGCCTCTCTTTGATGTCGCCATCATCCACAGCTTCATCGATGAATGGTTTGACTCACCAGACATAAGATTCAATGATCTGCAGCTGCCAGTTGGCCTCAGTGTCGCCTTCCAAGGCGCAATTGCTTCAGAACTGGCCATTGCTTAGCGCATTGTTGAGCTGAAGCAGAAAATTGATCACGAAAAGGCTCCGTTCAAGAAGCACATGGCCAGCCTCAGCGTGCAGGAAGTGAGGAGCTTCAAAATCATGCTGCATGAGCTCAAAGAAAACTTTCTGAAGAAGCGTGCTGAAGCTCAGGGCTCGCGTGAAAGGATGAAGTCTTTGGCAGAAAAATGTGTTCAAGCCTACAACGAGGCTGAAAAGGGCAAGGCAGTTGGGCATCCTGGCATCGACCCCAAGATGGCCGCAAAGAAGAAGAAGCCTGCTGTGAATGAACCAGAGGCATCAAGACAAGAATATATTCCGATTGTCTTCCCAACCGCCACGACTGGCTCGAAGCCAAAGAACCGGTCAACCGCTTCTGAGCTTAAGAAGACACGGAATGCAGAGGCTGAAGCCAGGAAAAGGAAAAGCTCTGAAGCCTCTCCTACTGCCCCCAGCAAAAAGAAACGCAAGATCAAGAAATCTCGGGCTGCTCCCACAGAGCCCTTGATTGTTGAACCCCTCTCTGTCCTTCACCCCAATGCAGAAAGAAGACTGACAGTTCATGAGCCTGCTCCCACAGAGGCTCCTGAAGCTGAAGATATTCCAGCGGCCGACCCCATAGCTGCTGAAGACATTGGTCGTCAAGACAATGTACAAGATGATGCAACCCTTTCTCAGCTTGAAATAAGCGAAGTATTAGCCGTCCTCTGACGCCAATGGCACAAGATGAGTCATGGGCGGATCGCCCCCAGGAGGAAGAAGACTTTGAGGTCCAGCCCACTCCGACCCCACAAGCGTCGTCTGCGTTCCGTAGGCTTCGCAAACGTCCACGGCCTCAAGTCCATACTGCAGAAATTCCGGCTGCATCAGCCGAAGACAATGAAGAAGCACCACCAGAACCCACTCCCCCGCTCCATCAAGATGAAGTTCTCCAGGAGAACGTGCCTGAGGTTGTCCCTCCAACTACACAAGCAGAAGAAGAAAATGTTGAGGCTGCCACCACAAACACTGAAGCCAATGTGGAGCCCGCCCCACCAAATGCTTCAACAGACAACAAAGCTACTGAGCCAGACACTTCTGTTCCTAAGTCTGCTGCAGGTCCTCAATTCGATTATCATATTGAGCACATGCCTCATGTTCAGAAGCCAGTCCCAAGGCTGCCAAGGTTCCCAGGTCCTGCATCAGCACCTGGTTCCTTTGACATAAATAGCTTCAAGGTAGACAATACATTTTTAATAGCTCCAGGAACCCCTATTCAAGGGAAAGGATTGTATTAGATAGGTTCTGGAGCTATCCTTAGCGCAGGTACTACTCAAGCATACTATACAACCAAGGTCGCATCTTCCCGCACAAGCGCCTTGAGGTTGAAGCCATTGCTAGTCTGCCATGTCTTGAGGAAGCCTTGGATTGCTTCAGGCAAGTGGGTCTGCTTCCGTTTGTCACAGATGAAGAGCACTGGAATGAAGAGCTTCTGCTTCAGTTCTATGCCACCCTCCACATTAAAGGATACAATAGAGATCCAAAGACTTGGGTCCTGGAGTGGATGACCGGAAATGTCCATCATGAAGCCAATGCATTCGATATCATTGAGCTCACCGGCCTGCCCACTCCGGGCGAATACTACGAGGAAGGATGTCAACTACATGCTGAAGCTATTGAGAGCATATTCCAGAGGACTGAACCAAATATGAGTCAGATGCTCTCAATGATGAAGCCATTGCCTCAGGATGCACCCTATCCAACTGAGTTCTTCGTTGAAGACCTAGAGTACCTGCCCAGGACCATATATCACATCATCCGGCGGACTCTCTGGCCCATTAAGGGACACTCACCACATGCCAAGATCGAGGGTGCAATGAAGACTATGATATTCTATATCCTTCATGGAAAATGGTTCAACGCACAGGATTTCTTCATACGCCAACTTGCAGC
This sequence comes from Triticum aestivum, assembly GCF_018294505.1. Taxonomy (NCBI): domain Eukaryota; kingdom Viridiplantae; phylum Streptophyta; class Magnoliopsida; order Poales; family Poaceae; genus Triticum; species Triticum aestivum. The sequence continues at coordinate 302,185,853 of NC_057803.1, read as the reverse complement.
GTCAGGCTCAGACTTATTTGGTTTGAAGTTCTATGCTCCTTGGGTGATGAGGCTGATCAAACTGCACTCTGCGATCTTGTATCAGCCCTCAGCCCGCAACCATCGGATCTTCCTGCCAGATGTGGATACCTCTGATGAAGCCATATATCCCGAACCTGCCAAGCAACCGATAAGTCTTCATAATGCAAAACACCAGAGCTTCACACAGAATGTTGAAGGTGTTGAAGCCATATCCAGGGTATATCCGTTGGCTGGCACTACACGTGCACCAGCATCTACTGAAGCCACAGACATCACAAATGCTCCAAGACCCAAGAAGCATGCTCGTGTCCTCACTGACCGAGAGCTTCTTGTGGCCCTTCACCAAAAGCAAGATAGGCATCACGACTGGCTAAAGCGTCAGATGAAGAGCCTCTTGGTGGATGTCAATCGTCTTCGAAACCTAGCCACCAAGAATGCGTTTGTCACTCATCAGACGTGCCGTCGTACATGGAAAGGGCTCTCAATGATATGCACTGAAGCTGAACTTGAAGAGGATGGCTTCACAGAGCGCTTCAAATTTGACACCACACCTCCCAGAAGGGCTGTGATGCGCAACACACCGTCAGTTGAAGACTCTAAGTTTTCTTCATCTGCTGCCACAGTTACTGCAAGGATCCTTGATGAAGATGACGATGCTACTTCACCACCACCTGCTTCAGCACCTCCAAGTTCTGCACCGCCCAACAACTCCACCGACCCTGCTGCGCCTGGGAATGCGTAGAAAACTCTATGTCTTCAAACCTTTTTGGTCATTACTGAGAAAAGGGGGAGAAGCATACGATGTTTATAGTCTTCAAGCGGGTCAATATGGGCGGGTGCCTTATGTTTTGTTATATTTTGCTTTGTGTTTACAACTCTTGCTTTTTGCTTCATTTGGTTCTTTGAGTTGTAAACACTAAAACTCGATGGTCGTTTGCTACTTGTTTGCCACTCTGTTTGCGAAGGTAAATTCCGCACTTATCTCAGTCTGCAGACGTCCATTTTCCATTATGCATGTCATTATGTTCATATACTTTCACATGCATAGTGGATTGTCATCATAAGCTGAAGTGGATCTCCACAAGTACAACCTGCCATGTGCATTTGCATTCCAAAAGCAAATTAACTTATATGCACATCTTCAGGGGGAGCCCTTGCAACTTATGAAGACAATTCCCTATCCTTTACAAACGTCACATTTTATATTCCCCGTTGAAAACTTCAACTAGTTTGTCATCAATCACCAAAAAGGGGGAGATTGTAAGTGCATCTAGTGCCACCCCTAGTTGGTTTTGGAATATTGATGACAAACCTAGTTGAGGGACTAATGTGTTTGTGAGAATTGCAGGAAAACACAGGTAGAAGTCCCTCATTGATTCGGTTTTACTACCAGAGATGACCCCTAAAATTGTATGAAGACATTGAAGTCAAAGGTGGTATATGAAGATATTCACATTGAAGACTATGACAAAGGAAGACACGTTATGAAGCCTATGGAGCTCGAAGACTTAGATCTTTCGTAGTTCCTTTTCTTTTGTGTTGAGTAATAGGAACAACCGTACTGTTAAGTGGGGTCCAGGAGAACCAGTCAGAATGACTAAAGTGATGCCTAAATCAAAAACCTATGTCTTCGAGCGAAGACAATGAGAGCGAATCTTGTCCAGAGCCAGACAAGTCAGCTTTGCTTGTAGCCCAAGTAAAGTTGCCATGAGAGTTTGAAATCTGACCGTTGCGACACGTGTCAGTTCCTTAGTGACCCAGGGTCATTTCGGACAAATCAGGTTGGGTTGCCAAGTGGCTATAAATAGCCCACCTCCACAACCATAAACGGTTGGCTGCTCAGATTTCAGTGCACGGCTTTTGTCGTTTGAGAGCAACCCACCTCGAAGCCTTTGAGAGAAAATTCCTAGTGAGGAGAAAAGCCCTAACCACCCAGAGATAGAGCAAATTGGGCATCACTTAGGTCTTCTTGTCTGTGTGATCTGAAGACTTATTACACTTGAGGACTGTGAATCCTCCAGACGGTTAGGCGTCGCGTTCAGAGCATCCAAGAGACATTGTGGATTGCCAGTGAACGAAGTTTGTGAAGGTTTGGGAGTCTACCTTGAAGACTTACCAGAGTGATTGGGCGAGGACTAAGTGACCTTAGCTCAAGGAGAATACGGTGAGGAATTGGTGTCCTGAACTATGTGTTCAGGACTGGGTGTCCGGGACTGTGTGTCCTAAGGTTTAAATACCTAGCCGCTCCAACCAGACGTACAGTTGTCACAGCAACTGGAACTGGTCCAACATATCATAGTCTTCAACGAGTCACTGGTTTCATCTTCACTTCCTTTTCTTACCGTTACACATTGTAAAGCCATTGCATGCTTGCTTGATCTTTTGTCTTCACAACGTGAATGTATGATCTGTTTGGCTTCATAACTTCTTCCTACCTGATCCTTATTACACTGCAGTTGTTTGTCATTGTGCTTTCACTCTATTGAATACATGACCATGGCTGGCCTAGTGTAATCTAAATTCCGCTGCATAGTAATAGGCATAATCTTCGCTGTTTGTCTTCATAACTCTCATGTTTTGAAGACTTTCATAAAAATCGCCTATTCACCCCCCCTTTAGTCGATATAACGCACTTTCAATAGTCTTCAAGCGGGTCCATATGGGCGGTGGTTTCATATTTTGCCTAGTGTTTACAACTCTCGTTTTCTGATACATTTGGTTCTTTGAGTTGTAACACTTAAACTAGATGGTCGTCTGCTACTTATTTGCTATTTTGTGATGCGATGATAAATTCCGCATGTGCGATGATAACTTCCGCACTTAGGTCATTCTGCAGACGTCCATTTTTCATTATGCATGTCATTATCTTAACATACTTTTCATGCATGATTGATTGTCATCATAAGTTGAAGAGGATCTCCACAAGTACAACCTGCCATGTGCATTTGCATACCAAAAGAAAATTACTTATATGCACATCTTCAGGGGGAGCCTTTGCCACTTATGAAGACAATTCCCTATCCTTTACAATTTCAAATATTTTATTCCCTGTTGAAAACTTCAACTAGTTTGTCATCAATCACCAAAAAGGGGGAGATTGTAAGTGCATCTAGTGCCACCCCTAGTTGGTTTTGGAGTATTGACGACAAACCTAGTTGAGGGACTAATGTGTTTGTGAGAATTGCAGGATAACACAGGTAGAAGTCCCTAATTGATTCGGTTTTCCTACCAGAGATGACCCCTAAAAATGTATGAAGACATTGAAGTCAAAGGTGGTATGTGAAGACATTCACATTGAAGACTATGACAGGAGAAGACATCGCGTGAAGAAAATGGAGCGCGAAGACTTAGCAGTTTCGTCGTTCTGTGTTTTTCTTTGTTGAGTCATAGGAACCACCGCACTGTTAAGTGGGGTCCAAGTGAACCAGTCAGAATGACTGAAGTGGTGCTTAACCACAATCCTATGTCTTCGAGTGAAGACTATGAGAGCAAATCATGTCCAGAGTTGGATAAGTCAGCTTTGCTTGTAGCCCAAGTAAAGTTGCCGTGTGTGTTTGAAATCTGACTGTTGGAACACGTATCAGTTCCTTAGTGACCGAGGGTCATTTCGGACAAATCAGGTCGGGTTGCCTAGTGGCTATAAATAGCCCACCCCCTACAACCATAAACGGTTGGCTGCTCCGAGTTAGTGTACGGCTTTTGTCGTTTGAGAGCAACCCACCTCGAAGCCTTTGAGAGAGAATTCCTTGCGAGGATAAAGCCCTAACCAACCAGAGCCAAAGAGAGTTAGGCATCACTGAAGTCTTCCTGTCTGTGTGATCTGAAGACTTATTACACTTGAGGACTGTGAATCCTCCAGCCGGTTAGGCGTCGCGTTCTGAGCATCCAAGAGTCATTGTGGATAGCCGGTGAACAAAGTCTGTGAAGGTTTGGAAGTCTACCTTGAAGACTTACCAGAGTGATTGGGCAAGGACTGGGTGTCCTTAGCTCAAGGGGAATAAGGTGAAGATGCGGTCTTTTGAGTTGAATTTCAGACTCCCGAACCAGACGTACAGTTATCACAGCAACTGGAACTGGTCCAACAAATCATTGTCTTCAACGAGTCACTGGTTTCATCCTTCCCATTCCTTTACTTACTGTTGGCCCTGGTGAATTCATTGCATGATTGCATTATCTTTTGTCTTCATTGAGTGACTGCTTGTTCTGATTGGCTTCACTATGTCTTCCTACCTGATCTTTACTGCCTAGCTGCTATTAGTCATTGTGCTTTCACTTCATTGAATACTTGACTTTGGTTTGCCTAGTGTAGTCTACCTTCCGCTGCATCGTAATAGGTTCATTTCTATCATTTGTCTTCGAAACTTCCATGTTTTGAAGACTTTCATAAAAAACGCCTATTCACCCCCCTCTAGTCGATCACTAGCACTTTCAGAATGCTTGTTTTTTACTTGTTAGGCTATACCTGAGTTAGGATAATATGTCAGCAGTGCCTGCTCTACTACCGTAAAGAAATGCATGCCTAATTCATTTGACTCTTTACCTTTTCCTGTGAACTTCATCACAAGACTGTCTTCCTAGTTTATATGAGGCCACACTATTTCAGTGCTTTCTCAGATTATTTCAACTGGTTATATGCCTGGGCAACTTAAATATAGCGATGGTACATTGCCTCTCATGTTACCATTTTAATTTATTTTCGGCTGATGTTGCTTCAAACCATTTAAATATAGCTTGCCATGCTCGACAATAATTCGTATGTCGTTTACCATGTAAGCTTACTGCCCAGATAATGCGATAACTATCTCTTACTTATGTCCAGCGGAAACCTTTCAGGATGCCGTTCAAACTAGGACACAATGTACAACCCCAGAATCTATTTGTGGAAGCAGTGCGCCATCCATGTTACCAAATGGTAGCAGTTCAGTGGCAACACCATTGGAGAGCAGTCTGAGCACAGATATTACAGTTCTTGAGGCTATACTAGAGGCAGAAAGAGAAGGTGTCGCTGCCATGAATGAGGTAATCTTGATTTTGAGGCTGGAAATTATGCAATTAGGTGCACGCATTATGCAAGCAAGCCAAGAATTGGAGTAAGTAAAAATGTTGCATTTGACAATGGAGGAGGTCCCGCTGCTTCTACTATCTGAAGCCCAGGGTAATGCCAGTTCTTCTTTAGATACCAGTTGAAATTGTCATTAGACTAGTATACTTGCATGTCGTGTCACGTCTCTGAATGGATTATGTTGTAAGACCCCTTTGTTGTCCATGTGTTGTAATGATATGCATTTTTTAAGCGAGGTAATCCTCAGTACTTGTATGATTGACATAAGGTGAACTGTTTTTCATGTGAGCAGATTGTATTGGATGAAATAACTGTTTGACTCAAAGTGTATCCAACCTACTGCATTCGAATATCACACGATTTCTAAATCATATTCATATATAAAGGTGCAATAAATCTTTGTCGTGGTTTTGTAGAAATCTTTTCCCTATATATATAATAATATTAATAATAAAGCACGTATTGACTCCATGGGTTCACCGTCACAATACGCTTCTTCCCATGAATTTACGCTTTAAGTTTGAATTTAAAACATATACGTGAGGTGGTACTAAATTTCGTCCGTACAATTTCATTTTCACAGCTTCCTATCACATGGGCCATAAAATTTGCTTTGGGCCATGGGACGCCGCCTAACCGGCTCCCGCCGAACGCGTGTCAGCCGCTCTGGCACGGCGGCCACATCTAAAAAGAAAAATGTTTCATGATCGCCGACCCGCACCCGAGCCAGAGCGAACCCTACCCGAGAGAATCATCCTGAGCTTTTCCCTCAAGCTGCTGCCACGACTCATTCCGCACGCCGCCCCCGCCCCTGCCGCACCTCACCCTGCTCTCCGCTGCCGCCTCACCTCACCCCGCTGGCCAAGGTAACCTCGCAAGTCTTCGCTTGCCCCAATGCCCTCGGCCTCCATTACGCTGGATGATACTCCTCTATGTTGGATGATGCTGAACCGCCTCTTCCTACTATTTGACGCAGGTGCTTGAGGAAGCAACGACTGTTGCGAGCGGAGCTTAGGGACGCCATGGAGTTGCTGGGGCGGCCCAGTTCGGCATGGGAGGGAGGCGCCCCGACCACAAGCTGAAGTGTAGTTGCGCTATAGCATCCGCGGGAGCGTCAAGTTTGGCCTCTTCACATGGGTTAGGGGTATGGCACACTCCATGGATTTTCTTCCTCCCCTCCCCTTTCCACGTGGATCAATGGGTGGGTAGTTTGTGGATGGCTAGAAGAAAAGTTGGTAATGGCTATGATTTGTCATTCATGTTATCGTGGATCCTAGAGCAAAGTTTATCTTATCCTCTATAGTTAGTCACACACATTGGATAATTTGACCAGGTTGCCTGTCTAGAGAGGATGTGTATAGGAACCTACAGGAAAACTTCAATCGGAGCAAGAGCCAGAGGTGCATCTGTGCAAGGTTGAACTGTCCATGTAGATCTTCTTCCTTTGCAGCATGACAAATGCAGGAAGACTTTACCTTGAGTAAGCATGCTCATGTACATAGCAAGAGGCAGTATGTTTATGATAACCCACACGTATAGGGGATCGCAACAGTTTTCGAGGGTAGAGTATTCAACCCAAATTTATTAATTGGATACAAGGGAAGCCAAAGAATATTCTGAAGTATTAGCAGCTGAGTTGTCAATTCAACCACACCTGGAAACTTAATATCTGCAGCAAGTGTTTAGTAGCAAAGTAATATGATAGTAGTGGTAATGGTAGCAAAAGTAATATTTTTGGTTTTTGTAGTGATTGTGATAGTAGCAGTGGAAAAATAAATAAGCCAAGAACAATATATGAAAGGCTCGGAGGAAATGGATCGGTGATGGAGAATTATGTCCGATGCAATTATTCATGCAACAGTTATAACATAGTGTGACACCGAACTAGCTCCAATTCATCAATGTAATGTAGGCATGTATTCCGAATATAGTCATACGTGCTCATGGAAAAGAACTTGCATGACATCTTTTGTCCTACCCTCTCGTGGCAGCAGAGTCCTATTGGAAACTAAGGGATATTAAGGCCTCCTTTTAATAGAGTACCAGACCAAAGCATTAACACATAGTGAATATATGAACTCCTCAAACTACGATCATCACCGGGAGTGGTCCCGATTATTGTCACTTCGGGGTTGCCGGATCATAACACATGGTTGGTGACTATAGACTTGCAAGATAGGATCAAGAACTCACATGTATTCATGAAAACATAATAGGTTCAGATCTGAAATCATGGCACTCGGGCCCCAGTGACAAGCATTAAGCATAGGAAAGTCATAGCAACATCAATCTCAGAACATAGTGGATACTAGGGATCAAACCCTAACATAACTAACTCGATTACATGATAAATCTCATCCAACCCATCAACGTCCAGCAAGCCTACGATGGAATTACTCATGCACGGCGGTGAGCATCATGGAATTGGTGATGGAGGAAGGTTGATGATGACGATGGCGACGAATTCCCCTCTCTGGAGCCCCGAACGGACTCTAGATCAGCCCTACCGAGAGAGTTTAGGGCTTGGCAGCGGCTCTGTATCGTAAAACGCAATGAATCCTTCTCTCTCATTTTTTTCTCCCCGAACACGAATATACAGTGTTGGAGTTGAGGTCGGTGGAGCACCAACGGGCCCGCGAGGCAGGGGGGCGCGTCCAGGGGGGATAGGCGCCCCCACCCTCATGGATAGGTTGTGGGATTCTTTCACTAGTATTTTTTATTAATTCCAAAAATAATCTCCATTGATTTTTAGGTCATTTCGAGAACTTTTTTTTCTGCACAAAAATAACACCATGGCAATTCTGCTGAAAACAACGTCAGTCCGGGTTAGTTCCATTCAAATCATGCAAGTTAGAGTCCAACAAGGGCAAAAGTGTTTGGAAAAGTAGATACGACGAAGACGTATCAACTCCCCCAATCTTAAACCTTTTCTTGTCCTCAAGCAATTCAGTTGATAAACTAAAAGTGATAAAGAAAAACTTTTACAAACTCTGTTTGCTCTTGTTGTTGCAAATTTGTAAAGACATCATTCAACTTTTTAGCAAAGATCATGAACTAACCATATTCACAATAACATTTAGGTCTCACGTTTACTCATATCAATGGCATAATCAACTAGTGAGCAATAATAATAAATCTCGGTTGACAACACTTTCTCAAAACAATCATAATATGATATAACAAGATGTATCTCGCTAGCCCTTTCTGAGACCGCAAAACAAAAATGCAGAGCACCTTTAAAGATCAAGGACTGAGTAGAGATTGCAATTCATGGTAAAAGAGATCCAGTCAAGTCATACTCATGTAAACTAATAGTAATGGACGCAAATGAAAGCGGTGCTCTCCAACTGGTGCTTTTTAATAAGAGGATGATGACTCAACATAAAAGTAAATAGATAGGCTCTTCGCAGAGTGGAGCAGGGATTTGTAGTGGTGCCCGAGCTCAGTTTTGAAATAGATATGAATAATATTTTGAGCGGTATAGTTTCATTGTCAACATAACAACCGGGAGATCTCGATATCTTGCATGCTACACACATTATAGGCGGTTCCCAAGCAGAATGGTAACGTTTATACTCCCCCACCACCAACATGCATCAATCCATGGCTTGCCCAAAACAACGGGTGCCTCTCCAACTAACAACAGTCCTGGGGGAGTTTTGTTTGCAATTATTTTAATTCTATTTGCTTAAAGCATGGGACTTGGCATCCTAGTGACCAGCCATTTTCTCGTGAGTGAGGAGCAGAGTCCACTCCTCTTGAGAATAACCTGCCTAGCATGGAAGATACAGACATCCCTAGTTGATACATGAGCTATTCGAGAATACAAAACAGAATGTTTATTTGAAGGTTTAGAGTTTGCCACATACAAATTTACTTGGAACGGCAGGTAGATACCGTATATAGGTAGGAATGGTGGACTCATATGGAACAACTTTGGGGTTTATCGAGTTGGATCCACAAGCAGTATTCCCGCTTAGTACAAGTGAAGGCTAGAAAAAGATTAGGAAGCGACCAGCTAGAGAGCGACCATAGTCATGAACATGCATTAAAATTAATCAACACCGAATGCAAGCATGAGTAGGATATAATGCACCATGAGCATAAATATTGTAGAGTCTATGTTGATTTTGTTTCCACTACATGCATGAACATGTGCCAAGTCAAGCCACCCGAATCGTTCAAAGGAGGATACCACCCTATCATACCATATGACAACCATTTTAATAGCATGTTGGCATGCAAGGTAAGCCATTATAAAATTCTAGCTAATTAAGCATGGCATAAGCTACTACAATCTCTAATTATCATTGCAAATATGTTTATTTCATAATAGGCTGAATCAGGAACGATGAACTAATCATATTTACAAATACAAGAGAGGTCGAGTTCATACCTGTCGTGGTTCTAAGTCTGACAGTGATGTAGGGGGGTAGGTATGGAGAGGCAAGATCTTAGCTATAGAGGAGTTGTAGGAACGCAAGATTTATGAGTTCAGGCCCTTCTCGGAGGAAGTAATAGCCCTACGTCTCGGAGCCCGGAGGCGGTCGACTGGATTATGCGTGTGTGAATTACAAGCGTGTGAACCCTTGTGCCTGTGGAGGGGGCGGCTTATATAGAGTGCGCCAGGACCCCAGCCAACCCACGATACAAAGGGTTCAATGTACATTAAGGCAGGGCGTTACTGGTAACGCTAGTAATAAAGTGCTATGATGACCATAAAAGCTACTTAATAACCGACCGGTAGCATGCGGAGTGCCTTTAGGTCACCTGACCGTTGAGTGGCTTGGTCTTGGTCGAGTGATTGCTTCTTGGTCGAGTATCTTCAAGTATGTCGAGTGAGACACCTTCAAGTCGATCGAAAGATGATTTCTTCTGGAGATGTCCTTGGGTAGGTCAGTTTGGACAGGTCCATGAACCTACCCTAGGTACACAGCTTCATCATTGGCCCCCGAATCGATAGAGGTTTGAGTGGGACAGGGTTTGAGCATTTTTCCAACTCGTTCTTCATGCCGCGAGCATACCTTGTTTCGGATCAATGAACTCGAGTGTTGACAGCGACTTCCTTTCCAGTCGCCTTGATCCACTCTTAATTCTTTGTCGAGTGAGTTTCTTTACTCGAAAGGCTCCGAGTGACGGTGCGGAGGAGATCTTTGGTTTGACAAGTTGTTCTGTTGTCCATGGATTTCGTGGGATCCGAATTTTGGGAAGCGCGTGGGACGGGGGAGGCCGCAGTAATCGGATGGGATAGAGCGGAGCCGCCTCGATCCTTGCGCCACCTTTTTCGCCACGTATCGCGCGCGCGATTGTTACGGGATTTGATAGAGCCGCCTGGGCCTACCCGTCAGCCACTCGGAAGCGGCCTCATATAAGGCGTTGGACCGGAGTCTCCTGAATAGTGCGTTCCCATTACCTCTTCTCCTCTTCACGCCCCTCCGCTGCGCTCGCTCTCGCCCCAGCACCACCGCTCCGTATGCGTCTCGCCGGCGACAATGGGGAACTAGAAGACGGCGGCTCTGGAGCGGGAAAAGAAGGCGACGGCGAGGTCGAAGGGGAAGGCGACCAGTATGGGTGGATCTTCCTCGCGAACCGGCCTGCCGAAGGAATGGATCCAGGGCGACTGGATCCACTCGAGGATCACCCAAGAAGACCTCGACGACCTGGCTGAAGGGGGGCTGATCCCCTATGACTCGGCGCGACTTCCAGGGAAGGAATCTGAGCCGCAACCTCGGGAGGCTGAGCATGTTCTTCTTGCCACCCACGTCGACCGTGGATTTTCCTTGCCTCCTCACCCTTTCTTTCGAGGGTTTCTGAACTTCTTTGGGGCACAACTCCACCACTTTACTCCCAACACAATCGTTTATCTCGCCGCTTTCATTTCTTTGTGTGAGAACTTCCTGGGTTGCCGGCCTCACTGGGGTCTTTTCAAGCACATTTTCACTTGTCGCTCCCAGACGGTGAAAAAGGCTAACCCGAGTGACGAGAGGATGCAAGTGATTCAGATGTGTGGGGGTCTTGGTATCCAGATGAGAGGGAAAAGTTCTTTTCCGGCCATGATTCTTCCCGACTCAGTCCGCGGATGGCAGTCGACCTGGTTTTACTGTAAGGACCAGTCGACACCAGGGAAGTCGACTGGCCTCCCTCCCTTTACCATGGACTGAGTGAGGAAACCCTCCCCTTTGAAGGTGCTCCCGGAGGAGAAGGCGCAGGTGAGGGTGCTGGTCGATCGAGTGGTCCAGCTTATCCGTGACGGGGTCACCGGTATGGATCTCTTGGAGGTCTTCCTTCAGCGGCGCATCCAGCCTCTTCAAGCCCGAGACCATCCGATGTGGATGTATTCGGGTCTTGAAGACTCCACTCGGATCCACCCGGAGGAGGTCGATGACGACACACTGGAGAAGTGGCTGTCGGGCATTACCGGGAACAAGGACAACCCCAGGGGAGCCAGGAGAGTCCCTCCATTCGACAAGTCTCATGCAGCAGAGAAGGTCTGATTCTGAGTTTTTGCTTTGTAATTTGGATTCGCTCCTGCATACACTGCGTCGACTGACTTTGTTCTCCCTGCTTTCTTTCAGGCCATTATTGAAATGTATTCAATGCCCAACGGAGAGCAAGAGCAAGCTCTGGAAGGCGAGGCGAGCGGCGGTGACAGTGGCGAGTGGACTTCCGACGATGAAGGGGGTGGAGGAAGGGACGACTCAAGTGATGGAGTAGAAGTCGAGTCACCTCCTCGCCGGGAGAGGCGATCCAAGCTCGACCAAGAACGACCGAGTGCCCGTGAAAAGGTAACTGCTCAGGCTGGTCAGTCTTTGAAGCGTCCTCGGGTCTCTTCACCAACCCCGACTGAGAAAGCGCCAAAGCACCCCAAAGTTGCAGAGCTGAAGACTCGGAAGGCGTTGCCGAAGATGAAGATTGACATCCCCGTTGCTTCCGCGTGAGTGTCTGCTTTCGTATTCACTCGATGCTTCATGCTGTTTGTTTTTCTTGTTTTAACTGGACGGACTTTGGGATTGTCAGTGCTGCCACTTCCGGGACCTCAGCTTACAGGGACGAGGACGAGGTGATGGAGGATGCGGTCACTTCTAATCTGGGTATGATTTCTGCCGTACTGTCTTTGTTTGGTCGATCCGATTGCAATGTGCATCATTGGGTGATGTGACTTTGGCAATTGCACCCTGCACAGCTCCCAACGTTATTGACCTCCCTGACGATGTTGAAGAGCCCGAGAGGCCTTTGACGAGGAAGAGTAGGCAAGCTCCTACAAGCGAGGCGCTACGGTCGACACCGAGGGCGGAACCAGTCGTCCAGGACACTGGCGACGCCGATCGGGGTTCTGTTACCTTCGCCGTGCCACTGTCGAGTGCCTTGCCTTATTCGTCGACTGCTCAGGCCCCTATCGGCCCACCTTCGGTTTTTGCGACCCATCATGTCCCATAAGACGAAGTGAATGCCGCCAGGGAAGCTATACGCCAGGCGGGTGTCATGATGGAGAAGATGAAGATGGTGCGAGACTCCAGTCAGGCTGCCTATGACGCCAGCTCGGCTCTCCAAAGCAACATTCAGGTTAGTTGGTCGCCGCTTGTTCTGTTAGGATATGATATCTAAAGACTCCTTTCTGAAAATCTTTGCGTTAGTACACCCACTGGGTGCGTTGCTTGAACTTTGAATTAGTGGGGGCACGCTGAGTGCACCCACTGGGTGTAGTCCCCGAGACTGCGGTGGACTGCGGGCAGTCGACTGTAGTCTTTGTATCTTGTCGAGTGTAAACCGAATTGATAGTTTGTCTCTTCCACTCGGTCTGGTCGAGTGGTTTCGGAACCGGTGGGGGCACGCCAAGTGCACCCACTTGGTGTAGTCCCCGAGACCGCGGTCGACTGCTAGCAGTCGACTGTAGTCTGAGCTCTTTCTTATATATATATATATATATTTTACTCCCTGCACTCGACTCTGGCGGGCCGGTCGAGTGGGATCAGAATCGGTGGGGGCACGCAAAGTGCACCCGCTGGGTGTAGTCCCCGAGGCTATGGTGGACTGCAGGCAGTCGACCGTAGCCTTAGTAACTTTTTTTTGTTGTAAAAATAACTTCTCCCCTTTGATTTCAGAAATCTTGTGATCTTGGAGCTCGCTTTGCTGACTTGGAGAAACAGCAGATCCAACTGAACCTTGACTTGGAGCTGGCCAAGACAGAGCTGCAATGGGTCAAGGACGACGCCACTAGTAAGACGAATTTGTCGACCGGTCTGTCTTAAGCTTGAGTTCCCTTCTGCTCTTTATGAATCAGGCATCATTTCTTTGTAGAAAAACTAAGAGAAGCTCCGGCGAAGAAGGACCAGGATTTGGATGCTGCTCGAAAGGAGGCTGACGACAAAACCGCTCTAGCTGCACAGAAACTGGCTTCGGTCGGCCAGTGGGAAGAAGAGAATACCAGGCTGAAGTCTGCTCTGAATGACGCCAACAAGGAGTGCTCGCGCTGGAAGAAGGAGAATCTCATCCTGGGCGAGAAGATGGAAAGCATTGCTCGCAGGAGGGACGATCTGGAGAGCTACCTGAGGAGTCTTGCCAAGAAGTTGTTCATCAAGCTTGAAGGTGCACATTTTGTTCCGACTGATTTTTTTGTGTCGACTCGGCGTATGTAAATTGACTTATCCTTGGATCGTGATGCAGAGTTTTGCCAGAACTTCGAGGAGGAGACTGGGCGGATCGAACCTGGTTTAGATCCAATCAATTCTCCTGTGAAAGATGAAACTGCCATGAATCTGCTCCGACTGGAATCCTGCATTGACGGTGTCGTGGACTACATGGCTCGACTGAAGGTCGCCATGTCGCGGATCGACCCGGCACTTTGGCCAGAGGCTGTGCTCCAAAATGATCTTGAGTCCCTGATGACTCGACTAAATGAAATCCCTGACCGAGTGCAGGAGTGGAAGAAGTCTGCTGCTTGGTGTGGCGCTGATGTGGCTCTGTCTTTGGTTCGTGTCCACTGCAAGAAGGTGCGACAAGATAAACTAGCAGCAATCAAGGTCGCCAACACCTAGAAACATGACTTCCGGACTTTCATGGAGACTTTCATTGCTGCAGCCACTCGGATAGTCGACGGCGTCGACCTGGATGAGTTCGTCGAGCCTGCCAGGCCTCCTCCTGCGGAGTGAACAAACTGTTATGCCTCACTTTAAATTCGCCTCGGAATGCCGAGTGGTTTTTGTAACCGTTAAACTCTTTCGGGCTGAATGCCCGAGCACTTTGATTTGTGGTACAAAAACCTTTAGGATTTATCCGAACTTGGTTTATCGTCGAATATCTTTATGCATTCCCCGTCGAGTGGAAATCGTTCTTTATTCGACACAACCTTTGTATTTGCAGCGCAGCTCTGAAGGAGACGGTAGCAGTCGACCTGCACCTCGTCGTCTTTGCGGGTCAGCGATGGATCGTACGTTGTATTTGTGGTGAAGCTCCCCAAGGAGGAGGCGGCAGTCGACCTGCCCCTTGTTACTGCAGAGCAGGATGAAGTGCGCGTTGTATTTGTGGCGAAGCTCTCTAAGGAGGAGGCGGCAGTCGACCTGCCCCTTGTTACTGCAGAGCAGGATGTGATTCAAACTTAGGCGAGCGCTGGACTGCAGCTAAGTCCCCGAGTGGGAGGGCTGCTCTCCACTCGGTAGGATTTTTTCAAACTTAGGCGAGTGCCTGACTGCAACTGAGTCCTCAAGTGAGAGAACTTAGGCGAGTACTGGACTGCAGCTAAGCCCCTGCGTGGGAGGACTGCTCTCCACTCGGTAGGATTTTTCCAAACTTAGGTGAGTGCCTGACTGCAGCTAAATCCTCAAGTGAGAGAACTTAGGCGAGTACTGGACTGCAGCTAAGCGCCCGAGTGGGAGGGCTGCTCTCCACTCGGTAGGATTTTTTCAAACTTAGGCGAGTGCCTGACTACAGCTAGGTCCTCAAGTGAGAGAACTTAGGCGAGTACTGGACTACAGCTAAGCCCCCGAGTGGGAGGACTGCTCTCCACTCGGTAGGATTTTTTCAAACTTAGGCGAGTGCCTGACTGCAGCTAAGTCCTCAAGTGAGAGAACTTAGGCGAGTACTGGACTGCAGCTAAGCCCCCGAGTGGGAGGACTGCTCTCCACTCGGTAGGATTTTTTCAAACTTAGGCGAGTGCCTGACTGCAGCTAAGTCCTCAAGTGAGAGAACTTAGGCGAGTACTGGACTGCAGCTAAGCCCCCGAGTGGGAGGACTGCTCTCCACTCGGTAGGATTTTTTCAAACTTAGGCGAGTGCCTGACTGCAGCTAAGTCCTCAAGTGAGAGAACTTAGGCGAGTACTGGACTGCAGCTAAGCCCCCGAGTGGGAGGACTGCTCTCCACTCGGTAGGATTTTTTCAAACTTAGGCGAGTGCCTGACTGCAGCTAAGTCCTCAAGTGAGCGAACTTAGGCGAGTACTGGACTGCAGCTAAGCCCCCGAGTGGGAGGACTGCTCTGCACTCGGTAGGATTTTTTTCAAACTTAGGCGAAACGGATTCGCAGCTAAGCCACCCACTGGGGGATTTCATTCGCAAACAAAAAACAATAACAATCACTGGGAAAATTATAACGCTCTTGTCTTTGAAAAATAAACTACAGGAGTTTTTTCTTATTACATCTCATCCGAGTGAGAATTCAAGTATAAAAGGGGCGGAGAAGCTCCGCATTCCAGGCTCGCGGCTCATCAATCTGGCGATCGACATTGTAGAGGTGATATGCTCCATTGCGAAGGACTCTGGTGACTATGAAGGGGCCTTCCCAAGTAGGGGCGAGTTTGTGTGGTTTCTGCTGATCCACTCGGAGGACTAAGTCTCCCTCTTGGAAAGCTCGACCCTTCACATTTCTGGCATGGAATCGACGCAAGTCTTGTTGGTAGACGGTCGATCGGATCATGGCCATTTCTCTTTCTTCTTCCAGGAGGTCGACTGCGTCCTGCCGGGCTTGTTCTGCTTCATCTTCAGAGTAGAGCTCGACTCGGGGAGCGTTGTGAAGCAGGTCACTCGGCAAGACTGCCTCGGCTCCGTAGACCAGAAAGAATGGGGTTCTTCCGGTCGATCGGTTCGGGGTTGTCCTCAATCCCCAAAGGACTGATGGAAGCTCGTCGACCCATGCACCTGCTGCGTGCTTGAGATCGTGCATCAACCGGGGTTTCAGTCCTTTGAGAATTAGGCTGTTTGCCCTTTCTGCTTGCCCATTCGACTGGGGGGAAGCATAGTCGACTCAAGTACCCTGAGAGGCGCAAAAGGCCCTGAATTTGTCAGAATCGAAGTTTGACCCATTGTCAGTGATGATGCTGTGCGGAACTCCATATCTGAATATCAACCCTCTGACAAAACTGATAGCAGTGCAAGCGTCAAGATTCTTGATAGGCTTGGCTTCAATCCATTTGGTGAACTTGTCGACTGCTACTAGCACATGAGTGAAGCCGCTCCTGCCTGTTCTCAGCGGTCCAACCATGTCCAGCCCCCAAACAGCGAAGGGCCAGACGAGTGGAATGGTTTTTAGGGCTGACGCGGGCTTGTGCGACATATTGGAGTAATACTGACATCCTTCACACTTGTCGACTATCTCTTTTGCCATTTCATTGGCTCTTGGCCAGTAGAATCCCGCTCGGTATGCTTTAGCCACAATGGTCCGAGAGGACGCATGGTGACCACAGGTCCCCGAGTGGACATCATCAAGGATCATCCGACCTTCTTCTGGTGTAATACACCTCTGACTGACTCCAGTCGCGCTTTCTTTATATAACTGTCCTTTTATGACTGTAAAGGCCTTGGATCGTCGGACGATCTGTCGAGCCTCTTCTTCGTCCTCTGGGAGCTCTTTCCTTAGGATGTATGCAATGTACGGTACTGTCCAGTCGGGAGTGATGACCAAGACTTCCATGATCAGGTCGACTACAGCTGGAATTTCAACTTCAGTCGAATCCGTGGCGCTTTTTGGCTGCGGGGCCTCTTCACTGAAGGGATCCTCCTGAACTGATGGTATGTGAATGTGTTCCAAAAACACATTGCTGGGGATGGCTTCTCTTTTGGAACCTATTTTTGCCAGATCATCAGCTGCTTGATTTTTCAGTCGGGGTATGTGATGAAGCTCTAACCCCTCAAATTTCTTCTCCAGCTTTCTCACTGCATTGCAATAACCAGTCATGGCTGGACTTCTGACGTCCCATTCCTTCATCACCTGATTAACCACCAAATCTGAGTCGCCATAGACCATGAGGCGACGGACGCCGAGTGAAATGGCCATGCGCAACCCATACAAAAGTGCTTCGTATTCTGCCTCGTTGTTGGAGGAATCAAAGTGGATTTGAAGAACATAACTGAGTTTATCTCCTCTGGGGGAGACCAACACTACTCCGGCACCGGAACCATTCAGCATCTTGGAACCGTCGAAGAACATGGTCCAATGCTCCGAGTGAACCTGAGTCGGCAGCTGCTATTCAATCCACTCGGCGACGAAATCTGCGATTGCCTGGGACTTAATAGCTTTCTTTGCCTCAAACTTGATATCTAGAGGAAGGAGTTCAATCGCCCATTTTGCCACTCGACCGGTTGCATCCCTGTTATGCAGGATCTCTGACAATGGAGCGCCGCTGACGACTGTAATGGAATGATCAGAGAAGTAGTGAGCAACTTTCTTTGTGGTCATATAAATCCCGTATACAAGCTTCTGATAATGAGGATATCTTTGCTTCGACGGGGTCAAAACTTCAGAAATATAATATACTGGGCGCTGAACTTTGAAGGCTTTTCCTTCTTCTTCCCGCTCGACCGTAAGTACCGTACTGACGACTTGTCTTGTGGCTGCAATGTAAAGCAGCAAAAGCTCCTTACTGATTGGGGTAGCAAGCACCGGCTGGGTGGAGAGCAGAGCTTTGAGCTCTGCAAACGCTGCATCAGCTTCAGGAGTCCACTCGAACTTGTCGGACTTCTTCATCAATCGGTAAAGGGGCAATGCCTTTTCACCGAGACGAGATATGAATCGACTTAAAGCGGCCAAGCAACCAGTAAGCTTCTGGACGTCGTGCACTCGCACAGGACTTTTCATTCGGAGTATAGTGCCGACTTTTTCTGGATTGGCGTCGATTCCCCGTTCGGAAACGAGAAAACCGAGTAATTTTCCGCGAGGAACTCCGAGTGTGCACTTTGATGGATTAAGCTTGATATCATACCTCCTGAGGTTGGCAAAGGTTTCCGCAAGGTCAGCCAGCAGGTCGGAACCCTTTCGCGACTTGACCACAATATCATCCACATACGCCTCCACATTCCAACTGATTTGAGTGAGCAAACACTTCTGAATCATCCTCATGAATGTGGCCCCGGCATTCTTGAGGCCGAACGGCATGGTAACATAACAGAAGCACCCGAATGGAGTGATGAAAGCTGTTTTGATCTCGTCAGGTCCATACAGACGGATCTGATGGTACCCGGAATAGGCGTCTAAAAAAGACAATCGCTCACATCCCGCAGTCGAGTCGACTATCTGATCGATGCGGGGGAGAGGAAAATGATCTTTCGGGCAGGCCCGATTGATATGTTTAAAGTCAATGCACATGCGAAGTGACTTGTCCTTCTTGGGGACCATAACAACGTTGGCGAGCCACTCGGAGTGGTAAATTTCTCGGATGAACTCCGCTGCTAAGAGCCGAGCCACCTCCTCGCCAATGGCCTTTCTCTTCTGGACGGCGGACCGTCGGAGATGTTCCTTGACAGGTTTTACTTTTGAGTCGACTCTTAGGCGATGCTCAGCCAGCTCCCTGGGAACACCTGGCATGTCAGAAGGCTTCCATGCAAAAATGTCCCAATTCTCACGGAGGAACTGGATGAGCGCTTCTTCCTATTTGGAGTCGAGTGTTGTCGAGATATGAGTCGGAGCAGCGCCGGGATCGGTCGGGTGGATGTGAGCTGTCTTCGTATCGCCAGTCGACTGAAAAGCCGATTCTGTGGCGGGCTTCTTGGCTCGCAACAAATCACTCGGGTCTGCAGTCTTCTGGTATTCCTGCAACTCCACCACTGCCATCTGAGCATCAGCGATCTTCGAACCTTTCTGAAAACATTCTTCCGCTTTCTTCCGATTGCCCGTAATAGTGATCACACCTTTGGGGCCAGGCATCTTCAATTTGAGATACACATAACATGGTCGGGCCATGAAGCGTGCATAAGCCGGCCTGCCCAAAATAGCGTGGTAGGCACTCTGGAAGTCTACAACTTCAAATGTCAACTTTTCTTTGCGGTAATTCTTGGAATCACCGAAAACCACATCAAGAGCAATCTGGCCGAGTGATTCAGCCTTCTTCCCAGGAATGACTCCATGGAAACTCATGTTGCTGGCACTGAGTCTGGACATCGGAATGCCCATCCCTTTCAACGTCTCAGCATACAATATGTTCAAACCACTGCCACCATCCATCAAGACTTTGGTCAGTCGAGTGCCTTCAACCACTGGGTCGACCACCAGAGCTTGCCTCCCAGGGGTGGCAATATGCGTTGGGTGATCGGACTGGTCGAACGTGATGGCAGTCTGAGACCATTTCAAATAACTTGGTGTCGCCGGAGCAACCATATTCACCTCTCGGTTGATGACTTTCAGTCGACTTTTGCTCTCAACATCAGCAAAAATCATCAGGGTGGAATTGACTTGGGGGTATCCATCGTCGCTATCTTCCTTGTCCTCAACTTTGTCTGACTCCTTTTCTTTATCTTTGGGCTGCTTGCCCTGGAACTGCTGGATCAAGAGTCGACACTGTCGAGTGGTATGTTTTGGGTAAATAAAATTACCCTCTTCATCTTTCTTGGTGTGGACGAGGCACGGCAAATCCAACACATCATTTCCGTCCTGGTCTTTAACTTTCTTGGGGTTCCAAGGTCCTTTGGGTTTCCCCTTAAACTTTCCTTGAGTCACAGCCAAGGCTTCCCCAGGAGCAGCTGGCTCGGCTTTCCGCTTCTGTTTCCGATTGGAATTTCCTCCGGTTTCTTGGGCGACTGACTTCAGCTTGCCACTCCGGAGTCGATCCTCATCTTCTCCATTAGCGTACTTGGTGGCAATCTCCATCATTCGGTTCAGAGACATATCTCCGGTTCGACCGAATTTCAGATTCAGTTCTCTGTACTTGACGCCTTCTTTGAAGGCACAGACTGCTTGGTGGTCAGGCACATTCTCTACCGTGTGGTGCAACGTGATCCATCTCTGGATGTAATCCCTCAAGGTTTCATTCGGCTTCTGCACGCAGGACCGCAGTTCCGTCAACCCTGCCGGTCGTTTGCATGTTCCTTCGAATGTGGTGACAAACACTCGGGCGAGATCTTCCCAAGTGTAAATGCTGCTGGGTGCTAACTGGTTCAGCCACGCTCTGGCCGAGCCCTCCAACATGAGAGGCAGGTGCTTCATGGCCACCTCATCATTGCCGCCGCCAATCTGGACGGCCACTCGGTAGTCTTCAAGCCAAGTATCGGGCTTGGACTCGCCAGTGAACTTGCTGACTCCAGTCGCCAACCTGAAGTTGGGAGGAATCACAGCGGCCCTGATGGCTCTACTAAAGCACTCTGGCCCCGAAACATGTGCTCTGCTGCTGGTAGGAGCATCTCTGTCGTGTCCTTCCCG
Source organism: Triticum aestivum (assembly GCF_018294505.1). Taxonomy (NCBI): domain Eukaryota; kingdom Viridiplantae; phylum Streptophyta; class Magnoliopsida; order Poales; family Poaceae; genus Triticum; species Triticum aestivum. Next base: position 302,165,153 of record NC_057803.1, on the reverse strand, counting down.
GTGAGCTCTGTTCCTGTCAACCAAACCTTGAACGAGAATGGATCTCGCATCGAAGCCTGGCTCCCTGGAGTCGACTGGAATCCTTCGCCCAACACTACGAGGGCGCCTATCATCCTGTTGTCGAGGCGCATACGACCCGCTCCTCGGGGGAGGGGTGGGCACTCGACGTCGATCATCACGATCGAATCGGTGATCATATTGCTCACGGTTACCATGCTGATTACGCCGGTCCCCACGTCCCTCACGCCTCGGGGGCGATCTTGGGCTATGAGCCGACTGGACTGTGTCTGCGGCAACGGATCTACTGTGAATCCTGTTCCGCGACTGAGAAACAGCGGAATTCTGGTCTCCTGCTGCCCGGAGCAACGCTCTGATCTGCAGCAAGCCTCTGCCAGCCTCCGACTGGGAAGGCTGAATCGACTCTGCTATGCGGGCTGCAGCTGCTAAATTCTGAATCGGAGTTCGATATACCTGCGGGGGCGGGAAGAGCTGACGTCGACTGGATTCGGGAACCCGTTGTCGCGCACGCTCGTCGAGTGCTCGCTGGAGGTTCTCCAGTCGAGTGCGCTCGGCCAAGTTTGCCAGGCGCGCGTCCTCCAAGGCACGAGCCTCGGGGGTTTCTCCAATGATAGGAGTGTGCAATGCATCCATGTTCCGGCGGCGAAGTTCTTCTCTCTGCAGCGACGTGAGAGGCTCGGGAAGATATTCCTCATGAGGACGCGACGGGTCGCCTCCACCCGCGCCTCCGTCGGTGCGGGGAAAACCGGGAGGACTGGGAGGTCCATCGACCATCAGAACCTCCGCCGCCGGATCGCTGCTGTCGCACTCGGATGCGGTCTCTGCGGAGCCGGTCGACAGGTCGAACAGGCCGTAGAGGGATTCGTCGGGCTCGATCGCCGCGACTTGAGGGGTGGCCGACTGGCGTGCCACCGCGTGTCTCACCCACCGCTGGAGTCTCGACCGACCAGAGCGCTTGCGCCGGCGGGAAACTGGGAGGGAGGACAACACAGGAGCCGACCGGTAGGGGGTCGACGGTTGCCGCAGGAGAACGCCGCGGACGCACGCGCTAAAGTGCGTTGCCCCGCGGACAGGGAGTGCGTCCACGTCGAGCGGAGCCTCCTGAAGCCACGCGGAGTCGTCGGCGATGAACGTGAGCGCGCCGAGACGGATCTCGCGGCCCTCCACCAAAACTCCGCCGAAAACCATGATGATTCGGGTCGGAAAAGATCGCAACTCCTCCAACAAAACGCTAAAACACCTGCCCCACGGTGGGCGCCAACTGTCGTGGTTCTAAGTCTGACAGTGATGTAGGGGGGTAAGTATGGAGAGGCAAGATCTTAGCTATAGAGGAGTTGTAGGAACGCAAGATTTACGAGTTCAGGCCCTTCTCGGAGGAAGTAATAGCCCTACGTCTCGGAGCCCGGAGGCGGTCGACTGGATTATGCGTGTGTGAATTACAGGCGTGCGAACCCTTGTCTTCGGAGGAGGGGGTGGCTTATATAGAGTGCGCCAGGACCCCAGCCAGCCCACGATACAAAGGGTTCAGTGTACATTAAGTCAGGGTGTTACTGGTAACGCTAGTAATAAAGTGCTATGATGACCATAAAAGCTACTTAATAACCGACTGTTAGCATGCGGAGTGCCTTTAGGTCACCTGACCGTCGAGTGGCTTGGTCTTGGTCGAGTGATTGCTTCTTGGTCGAGTATCTTCAAGTCTGTCGAGTGAGACACCTTCAAGTCAATTGAAAGATGATTTCTTCTGGAGATGTCCTTGGGTAGGTCAGTTTGGACAGGTCCATGACCCTACCCTAGGTACACAACTTCATCAATACCAGATTTTCTCATCTCAATAAGTTCATCATATAATCATCATTATTGCCTTTCACGTGCATGACCGAATAGTGTGGATAATAATAATAGTGTACGTGAATTGGACTAAGCTGGAATCTACAAGCATTCAATTCAAAGAGAGAAGAGAAGGTAATATGGGCTATTTGTTAGATCAACAATAATGCATATGAGAGCCACTCAACATTTTCATTATGGTCTTCTCATCTCGACCCCCAAAGGAAAGAAAAGAAATAAAACTATTTACACGAGAAAGCTCCCAACAAACAAAAGAAGAACGAGAAATCTTTTTGGGTTTTGTTTTTAATTACTACTATTACAGGCATAGAAAGTAAACTAGCTAAAAGCTACAACTATTTTTTTTGTTTTTCTTAAGGTTTTGAAACACACAAGAAGAAAGCTAAAAAAAAGAAAATAAACTAGCATGGATGATACAATGAAAACGTATGAGCACCGACAACTAGCATGAGTGTGTGAACATGAATGTAATGTCGGCGAGAAATACGTACTCCCCCAAACATAGGGTTTTGGCCTAAGTTGGTCTATGTCAATGGATGGCATGGTGGATATCCGAAGTTGAAGCTGGGGTCGTACTGAGATGCATCAGCTATTGCCTGACGAGCTGTAGCTTGGAGGCGAGCTGCCTCCGTCCTCCTCTCGTACTCGGTCTCCTCCTCCCTGGTTATAATATATCTCCCTTTTGCCTGAAAGTCAAAGAAGGTAGGAGCAGGGAGAGTGACGTGATAGGTACGTCGTCTGTCAAAGATTAATCGGTACTGGAGGAACTGATTGTTCCTCTCTACAAACTGATGAAGAACCATGGCATTATAATCTAAAAAAGCAAGAGGCAACTCAATATCATCTCCACATATGGGTATCTCAAGAAAGTCAGCTAAACGGGTTGCGTAAATTTCACCAAAGAAATCTCCATTAATTTTGTTATTATGCAACCTACGTGCAACAATGGCCCCAAGTTATATTGTCTATCTCCTAAGATCTGGCACACACATGTGACATGCCTCATCCTTACCATTTATGCATCTTCCTATAAAGAGAGCAAAATAATGTATAGCAAGAAAATGAATGCTCCCTATGGTAGCTTGCGTGATTTCCCTAGATTCCCCCCACAGTTATACTAGCAAGAAAGTCTGTATATTCAGATTTGCGAGGTTCACTAACATTACCCCATTGTGGGAGTTTACAAGTAGGTTAAAATCTTCTAAGTCCATGGTATAAGATTTAACATAAAGATCAAATAGGACAGTTTGAGAATTGCGTGATGATGAAAATTCAAACCTTCTCACAAAGTAATCAGTGAGGTAGTGGTACTGACAGCACTTATCTGCCACGAGGCTCTCAAGATTGGCGTTACGTACATATGCGTCAAATTCCTCCTTGATTCCTGCTTGGACCATGAAATCTTATGACGGCCATTCACAAGGCCACACTTGAGCATCCCTCGGTGGTTCATCGTCCGGCTCACGCATTGCTGGCCTGGGTCCTTGCTTCCTTGAAGAACCACCTAGGTACATTTTCCTAAACATATTTCCTCGTCTGAAAATTTTCTGAAATTTTTAGTAACTTCAGAATAAAAGTGAACCAAACTCAACAAAATTGATAGCAACTACTCCCTCAAGTGCCTAAAGACTATATCATGCATTAAGACTACTTTTGACCACATAAATTTGACATGCAAGCTCAAGAATAGGGTCATGTAAGCAACAAAAATTTGAAATAAATAAAGCACTAGAACAAAAATTAATTGGACCATTGGAGGAGCCACATACCAAAGAACAATGCCCCAAAGTAGTTTTGTGAATGGAGCTTTGGGCAAGGAGATCGAAAATGGTAGCAAGATGAGCAAGAACTCGGGTTTGAGTTGGCTAGTGATTTTTTTCGGAGAAAGGAGTGTGTGGTGGCTGGAATAAGTGGAGGGGGCCCACCAGGGGCCCACGAGGCAGGGGCGTGCCCAGGGGGGTAGGGCGCGCCCTGGACCCTTGTGGCCAGGTGCTGGCTCCCCTGATGTGTTCTTAGTGCCAGATATTCTCAATAATTCATATTAAATTTTCAAGGCATTTGGAGAACTTTTATTTTCGAGGTATTTTTTGATTGCATGGATAATTCAGAAAACTGACAAAAATTACTATTTTTGCTTTATTTAAACTAAATAGCAGAAATTAAAAGGAGGGTATACAAGGTTGTGCCTTCTAACTTCGTCCATCTCATGTTCTTCAAAAGGAATCCACTAACAAGGTTGATCAAGTCTTGTTAACAAACTCATTCCGAATCGCATGAAACCGGAGAAATTTCGAATAACACTAGGTTACCTCAACCAGGATATGCACATCCCCAACAAGAAGAATAGACATACTATCGTCCTCGGGAATTCAAAACCTCCAATAGTGATTGTTTAAACTTTTCAAATAGAATTGATACTGTGGACTTGAGGTTGTTTCGTTGGAAAGTGTACCCTATGCTCATTACCATTGACATGAAAAGTTACATTGCATTTGTTGCAGTCAATAACAGCCCATGCAGTATTCAAAAAGGGTCTTCCAAGAATAATAGACATACTATCGTCCTCGGGAATAACAATAATAACAAAGTCCGTTAAAATAGTAACGTTTGCAACCACAACAGGCACATCCTCACAAATACCGATAGGTATAGCAGTTGATTTATCAGCCATTTGCAAAGATATTTCAGTAGGTGTCAACTTATTCAAATCAATTCTACGATATAAAGAGAGAGGCATAACACTAACACCGGCTCCAAGATCACATTAAGCAGTTTTAACATAGTTTCTTTTAATGGAGCATTGTATAGTTGGTACTCCTGGATCTCCAAGTTTCTTTGGTATTCCACCCTTAAAAGTATAATTAGCAAGCATGGTGGAAATTTCATATTCCGGTATCTTTCTCTTATTTGTAACAATTTCCTTCATATATTTAGCATAAGGATTCATTTTAAGCATATCAGTCAAACACATACGCAAAAAGATAGGTCTAATCATTTCAGCAAAGCGCTCAAAATCCTCATCATCCTTTTTCTTGGATGGTTTATGAGGAAAGGGCATGGGTTTTTGAACCCATGGTTCTCTTTCTTTATCGTGCTTCCTAGCAACAAAGTCTCTCTTATCACAACGTTGATTCTTTGATTGTGGGTTATCAAGATCAACATCATGTTCAATCTCTACATCATTATCATTACTAGGTTGAGCATCAACATGAACATAATCATTAACATTATCACTAGGTTCATGTTCATTACCGGATTGTGTTTCAGCATCAGAAATAGAAATATCATTGGGATTCTTAGGTGTGTCAATAACAGGTTCACTAGAAGCATGCAAAGTCCTATCATTTTTCTTTCTCTTCCTTTTAGAAGGACTAGGTGCATCTATAGTAGTTCTCTGAGAATATTTCTCAATTCCCTTAGGGTGGCCCTCAGGATACAAAGGCTCCTGAGTCATTTTACCACCTCTAGTCATAACTCTAACAACATTATCATTCTTATTGTTTAATTCATTGAGCAAATCATTCTGAGCTTTAAGTACTTGTTCTACTTGAGTGGTAACCATAGAAGCATGTTTACTAATAAGTTTAAGTTCACCTTTAACACTAGCCATATAATCACTCAATTGTACAATCATATAAGCATTATGTTTCAATTGTCTACCAACATAAGCATTGAAGTTTTCTTGTTTAACAATAAAATTATCAAACTCATCTAAGCATTGGCTAGCAGACTTATTACGAGGAATATCACCTTTATCAAATCTATAGAGAGAGTTTACCTTTACTACCTATGTCGGGTTATCAAGAACGTGTGTTTCCTCAATAGTTGATGAATTAACAACATGTATTTCTTCAACAGGAGGTAAATTCTTAACATCTTCAGCTTTTATATATATCTTCAGGACTGAGGAATAGAATACCCCTTTTCTTCAGAGTTGGCTTAGGAGTTGGTTCAGGAAGTGTCCAATTATTTTCATTAGTCAACATATTATTCAATAGAATTTCAGCTTGATCAACTGTTCTTTCCCTGAAAACACAACTACCACAACTATCGAGGTGGTCTCTGGAAGCATCGGTTAGTCCATTATAAAAGATATCAAGTATTTCAGTTTTCTTGAGAGGATGATCAGGCAAAGCATTAAGTAATTGGAGAAGCCTCCCCCAAGCTTGTGGGAGGCTCTCTTCTTCTATTTCAACAAAATTATATATTTCCCTTAAAGCAGCTTGTTTCTTATGTGCGGGGAAATATTTAGCAGAGAAGTAGTAAATCATATCCTGGGGAATACGCACACAACCAGGATCAAGAGAATTAAACCATATCTTAGCATCACCGTTTAATGAGAATGGAAATAATTTAAGGATATAATAGTAGCGAGTTTTCTCATCTTTAGTGAACAGGGTAGCCATATCATTTAATTTAGTAAGATGTGCCACAACAGTTTCAGATTCATAGCCATAGAAAGGATCAGATTCAACCAAAGTAATTATATCAGGATCAACAGAGAAATCATAATCCTTATCAGTAATAAAGATAGGTGAAGTAGCCTAAGAAGGATCATATTTCATTCTAGCATTCAGGGATTTTTCTTTCAGCTTAGCTAATAGTTTCTTAAGATCACTTCTATCATTGCAGGCAAGAAAGTCTCTAGCAGTTTCTTCATCCATAACATAACCCTCTGGAATAACAGGCAATTCATATCTAGGGGAGAATCTTCATCATCACTTTCATCTATATTATCAGTTTCAATAATTTCATTCTCTCTAGCCCTAACAAGTTGTTCATCAAGAAATTCACCTAGTGGCACAGTAGTATCAAACATAGAAGTAATTTCATCATAAGTATCATGCAAAGTAGAAGTGGCATCATCAATAACATGCGACCTATCAGAATCAATATCATGTGTAGGTGTCGCAAGTTTACTCATAACAGAAGGTGAATCAAGTGCAGAGCTAGGTGGCAGTTCCTTACCTCCACTCGTAGTTGAGGGGTAGATCTTGGTTCTTTGATCTTTCAAGTTCTTCATGCTCCCCGGCAACGACGCCAGAAAATGGTCTTGATAACCCACAAGTATAGGGGATCACAACAGTTTTCGAGGGTAGAGTATTCAACCCAAATTTATTGATTCGACACAAGGGGGGCCAAATAATATTCTCAAGTATTAGTAGCTGAGTTGTCAATGCAAGCACACCTGGAAACTTAGTATCTGCAGCAAAGTATTTAGTAGCAAAGTAATATGATAGTAGTGGTAATGGTAGCAAAAGTAATATTTTTGGTTTTTGTAGTGATTGTGGTAGTAGCAGCGGAAAAGTAAATAAGCGAAGAACAATATATGATAAGCTCATAGGCAATTGATCGGTGATGGAGAATTATGTCGGATGCGATTATTCATGCAACAACTATAACATAGGGTGACACAGAACTAGCTCCAATTCATCAGTGTAATGTAGGCATGTATTCCGAATATAGTCATACGTTCTTATGGAAAAGAACTTGCATGCCATCTTTTGTCCTACCCTCCTATGGCAGCAGGGTCCTATTGGAAACTAAGGGATATTAAGGCCTCCTTTTAATAGAGTACGGGACCAAAGCATTAACACATAGTGATTACATGAACTCCTCAAACTACGGTCATCACCGGGAGTGGTCCCGATTATTGTCACCTCGGGGTTGCCGGATCATAACACATACTAGGTGACTATAGAATTGCAAGATTGGATCAGGAAATCACATATATTCATGAAAACATAATAGGTTCAAATATGAAATCATAGCACTCGGGCCCTAGTGACAAGCATTAAGCATAGCAAAGTCATAGCAACATCAATCTCAGAACATAGTGGATACTAGGGATCAAACCCTAACAAAACTAACTCAATTACATGATAAATCTCATCCAACCCATCACCATCCAGCAAGCCTAGATGGAATTACTCAGGCACGGCGGTGAGCATCATGGAATTGGTGATGGAGGAAGGTTGAGGATGACGATGGCGACCGATTCCCCTCTCCGGAGCCCCGAATGGACTCCAGATGATCCTTCCCGAGAGAGTTATGGCTTGGCGGCGGCTCCGTATCGTAAAATGTGATGAATCCTTCTCTCTGATTTTTTCCCCGAACACGAATATATAGAGTTGGAGTTGAGGTTGGTGGAGCACCAGGGGGCCCATGAGGAAGGGTGCGCGCCCCCCACCCTCCTGGATAGGGTGTGGGCCCCTGGCCTTCATTCTTTCACCAGTATTTTTTATTAATTCAAAAAATAATCTCCGTTGATTTTCAGGTCATTCCGAGAACTTTTTCTGCACAAAATAACACCATAGCAATTTTGCTGAAAACAGCGTCAGTCCGGGTTAGTTCCATTCAAATCATGCAAGTTAGAGTCCAAAACAAGGGCAAAAGTGTTTGGAAAAGTAGATACGACGGAGACGTACCAGTTTGTTAGGAGCCCGACTGTGGGAAGGTACATCCAGCAAAAAGGGAATACATTTAACATTACACCTTTGCCAATGGCACATTAACGTTAGTGAACCTTCCTATTTACTAGCATTGACGGGTTTTCCAATAATTTTAGGCTCGTATGTGTGTTTATAAAAGCATTTTTCATCATATTTCTATCCACAAGGACCTTTCTCTGTTTGCATAGTGATTAACGGATTTAGGGTTCAATGATTTGAATACATCTAATACCTTTGGTTATGTGTCAGCAAAGATTCAGATAAATGATCAATTCACTAATTAATCAATCAGTAAAGGATCAGTTATTTAATCCTTCTAGATAGATACTCCATTCATCCAATTGACTATGAGAGTTAATGGATTGATGCAGTACATACATTCATTCAAATAATTTAATCCTACTAGACTGATACTCCATTCGACACCGAGAGATTTAAGATCCATATGTATCGAAGTCTTTATCTTTTTCTGGTCCTGCTTAACCAGAATAGATGTAATGTTGGTCTCCGCCTGAGCTCTACCTGCCTCATGGATCTTTTTGGCATCTACAACAAGCATTTGTTCGATGAATGGATTTGTGCTCTATGTGTTGATCCATTTGTTTGACACATATGGTTATTCATGTGTTGCCACCATGAGGATGGTCATTTATATGTTGGAAAGCATTTGGATTGTGAGAAATTGTAGTAGCCCTTAAATTGTCATGTGATTTATATCAACGTCTTAATCTGGTAAAATTTTGGATTTATGGAAATGCCATTGTGACATTACTAGATTTGTCGAAGTAGCTGACTAAGGTTCATCAAGAAGTTATTAGATCCCAGCACCTGTGAAGTTATATAGTGAAGTGGAGTTAGAGTTATAAGGAGAGACACTTTATTTATTGCCAAATATTTTTCCTAGTGATGGAAATGCAGTGGATGTTTATTGTAGTTGAACAAAACCATCAGTGATGTCCGAGCGGATAAAAATGATGATAAGAGCACTACAGATAATGCAGTGGTGTAGTCGAGGTAGAAAGACACAAACCACCTCCATAAACAAAACAAAACTTCTTGTGCCATCCTTATATATCAAGTAGTAATGGAGGGAATGGAAAAAGATGCACGTACTAATAGTTATAGTCTGGTAGACTGTCAGTACTTATGCCTACTAAAGTAGCAACAAAAATGGAGTTTTGTTTAGTGCCATCTCGGCAGTCGTCCTATAATCTCGTTCGTTGTGAAATCTCTTGCCAGTACCGAGAGTGTTTACTACCCTTTCCTTACTGAACTTAGCAGCAGGATTCTCTTGTCCTTGGATTACTTTGTGGTTTGCTGAATGATGTTGGCCCAGGGCGTACAAGATGTACTTTGTTGGTAACAACCATTAACAATATGTCTGTGTAATATACTATATAGGCGTGCACTTGTGATTTTAGCTTGTAGTGCACTAATGGACTGTCTAATTCTGCTGAACTCGAAGCTTGTGTGAGATGTGAGCAATGGCCATATTCTGATTCATCGTTTTTTATCGGCTTGCCTGCTGCACCAAATTATATACCCGCTTGAGCTTCTGATTATTATTGAGAATGTTACATTGTGTCTGTGACCTTAATTAATTCACATCAATAAATTGAATTATCGATGCAATTGCGCGGTTAGATAATGCAGTGTCTACTCTTGCTCTCCCGTTGCAACGCACATGCACATTTGCTATCAACTTTAAAAGATTGACATGGCTATTGTTTTTGCTTTCTTGCTCAAGACAAAAAAGGGATTGTTTAGGCTGATTTGTGTTTGTGCAAGCAGCACTCAAAGGAACCTCCACTGAAGATTTACGAGGTGAAGGACTCGAACTGTATCTCATGCCCACTTGGTCATACCTGGGTTGGCCGCCAGCAGCCCTCTGATTGCACGTCTAGTTCACCTCTCTGAGTCTCCGTCGGCCGGTTGTTCTTCTCGGACATCGCTGTACAGCTCCTCACAAGCAAACTCCTATGCTTCTCCACCAGAATCAATTCTTGAGCTGTTGATATCCCCTATTCCTCGAAGGATATGCCCAGCGTAATTTGTTCCACAAGATGTGTGCTGCAATATTTGTATGAACTGGAGTATTGTACTATTGCAGTAGTGTGGTTCGAAAATCCTTTATTTTTTAGTTATGTATTAGAATGGAATTTGTAAGGTTTAGTCTGCATTTCACAATCAATATTTGGTGTTGAAGTAGTGTAAATTGTTCAACTTGCTTTTTGGCCAGTATCCCTATATATGTGGATGTATCGTTGTTTTTTTCATAATCAATTTGTAATGGTGCTTAATGTACTGTTTGGTCTGCTTTTTTGGTCTGTATCCCTGAATTGATGCCGTTAAGCTCTTTTTTATTTCTATAATTCATGAGCACAAATGAGCATGAAAAGAAAATATCCCATGATGAAACGTGAGCAAGTCTCGGTGAACGAACTGATATTTTCCATGCATTACACGTGAAGCAAAAAAATACAAGCTCTATAAGCTCCACTGTCGGTGTCAAAACCGGCGGATCTCGGGTAGGGGTCCCGAACTATGCGTCTAAGGCAGATGGTAACAGGAGGCAGGGGACACGATGTTTACCCAGGTTCGGGCCCTCTTGATGGAGGTAATACCCTACGTCCTGCTGGATTGTTCTTGATGATATGAGTATTACAAGAGTTGATCTACCACGAGATTGTAGAGGCTAAACCCTAGAAGCTAGCCTATGGTATGATTGTATGTTGTCCTACGGACTAAACCCTCCGGTTTATATAGACACTGGAGGGGGCTAGTGTTACACAGAGTCGGTTACATGGGAGGAGATCTACATATCTGTATTGCCTAGCTTGCCTTCCACGCCAAGGAGAGTCCCATCCGGACACGGGACGAAGTCTTCAATCTTATATCTTCATAGTCCAACAGTCCAGCCAAAGGATATAGTCCAGCTGTCCGGATACCCCCTAATCCAGGACTCCCTCAGTAGCCCCTGAACCAGGCTTCAATGACGATGAGTCCGGCGCACAGTATTGTCTTCGGCATTGCAAGGCAGGTTCTTCTCCAAATCCTGAATATCTGCTAAGTAGTGTCTGGCTCCCATAAATGTTGGACTTCTTGGCTTCTGCGCCCAATAAGGGCCATCTTCCACGCATCGAGCGAATGCGAGGATCTAGGGCGTTTTTACATTCGCCCCCCTAGCCAGGTAAATAAATCGTCTATTAAAGGGTTGTGGATTCTTAGATCCAATCCACACCATCCTCCCACGGTGAGAATCCATCGGAGCGCGCTCGGAAAAATCCATTCCATCATGGCTGGCCACCGCAGCTCCTCCTCTTGCTCCCGTAGCCCTGAGCCTAATGATTGGGAGAAGTGTTCCGTTCCGCACAACCGATTAGTAGAGTTGCAGACCCAGGGATTTCTCCCTCTAGCGTATATGGTCCCCGTCCGAGACGGGCTCGCCACTTATAATGGCGGGGAGCAAGCGGAGAGCTTCCCCAATCCCTCCAAGGGGAGCGGGTATGCCTCGTCCCTTACTTACTAAGGGGACTCAAATGTCCAATTCATCCGTTCCTCCGCGGGCTCCTGGAGTTTTACGGCCTCTAGTTGCATAATTTCACCCCTGCTTCCATATTACACATCGTTGGTTATGTTGCCCTTTGTGAGCTGTTTCTGGGCTGCGAGGCTCATTTCAAGCTATGGAAAAGGCTATTCTGCCTTGTGCCCCACACACAGAAGGGGTCACTTTATCAAGTGGGCAGAGCCGAAATATGGCGCATCGCCGAGACCGGATACCTATCCGGTACTCCTAAGAAGACGTCCGAAGACTGGCCTTCGGAGTGGTTTTACATGGAGGACGTCCCCCATCCAGACCATGTTCAACAATGCTCCTTTGAAGAAACGCTGAAGTTGGCGCCCACAGAGCCCCAGGAGGAAGACAACGGAGAAGTCCTTTACCTGATGAACCGGATTAAAGCACTGGCTCAATCAGGATTGATAATAATCGAGGTTATGTCAATATTCATAATGCGGGGGGTGCAGCCACTTCAATATCGAGGGCACCCCCTATGGTGTTTTAACGGGGAAGATGATGCCACCCATTGCGGGCGCAAGGGACCGGACTCCCTGCTGCTTTAGCAAAAATTATGTCCGAGTTGTTCAAGGGAGAGGAAGAGGAGTTCGTCCGTATTAAGCCACGGGATGGATTCTCCATGTACAACCCTCCAAGCTAGGTGAGTTGTACCTCTTTACTCCCAACCTTCCCGCATTCTTCGTCTTGCCATTTCACGGCAGGAACTGCGAAAAGCTGTAAGGGAGGTCAACAGCCCACCTCCACAACCAGAGGACCCTGGCCGGGCCCTCGACCCCGGACTCAAAGAGGATCCGGACATATTCGTGGAGCTGATAGAGAGGCAATTCTATCAATTGAGCTACGACGAAGCCATAGTGGCCATAACGGCCGACTATCCTGGACTACTCTCTGTGTCGCACATAAGAAAAACCAAAGTCCCAACTCCCAAAAAGGATCCCCTTTTATGCACTTCATCTATCATACACATATGGTGTTTTACAGGGAAGGCCTTCGGGACGACGTGCCGAACCCACAGCAACTCGCCAACAAGAGGCACCGACACAGAGGTATGACACAAAAAGGAAGGTGGGTAGGCCCAAAAGGAAGGCGGTCAGGACGGAGACGCCGGCACAGAGGTATGACACAAAACCTCAGTCCGTGGTTGTTGTCTTTCTTAAAATATAATGACCTCCATGTTTCCTAGTAGAAAAATCGCTCGCCAGACTATATCCGGAGAGGCTACCGATCACGCCTCCACTAGTCGGGCTCCAAGGCCGAACATAGAGGCGTAAGCTAATGCGGGGCAGATGCCGGATGTTCCTCCTAGACAGGATGCGGACAGACTATCCACTACAAATTCCAAAGTGGAGAGCGCCATGAATCATAGGCGTCGCCGGGCCGTACTCCGCGACGCTTGTTTCTCACCAGAGGCATTTGATGCCTTCAATTCTGGAGACGCGTACATCCGTGCTGCTCAAAATGGTCTAGCCAGAGCCACGGACCAGTTTGTAAGGGATATACGGGTAAGCAAATCTGACAATTATATGTACCAGTAGCCCCTGAGACTTGAAACAGTTGCTGCAACTGATTTAAGGATCATTATTTGTGCAGGTTCTTACAGAGAAGACTTCCCAGTAGTCTCAAGAGATGGAAGAGTGCAAGGCCCAGCTAGGGGCCGCTGTTGCCGCGTTGAAGGAGTCCGAGAAGGATCCCTCTGGTAACACTTGTTTCCATTGCAAAGAATATGGGTACCAGGTAGTATGCGGCATGTATGCAAATCTAACAATAGATGTTGCAGGTGGCCCCGGAGTGAATCTAGAGGCCGTGGCGGTGAATGCGGCACGTGATGATTGACAGCGAAATGCTGGCGAGCGCGTTCTTACGCGAGTCAGGCAGGAGAAAAATAATCTCCAAGACGCCAATATCTGGTTGGGCGTGGAACTGAAAGATGTCTGAGCCCAGCTTGCGGACTCCGTGAAGGAGAATAAGCGGCTTCGGCGCGGCATTTTTAGTAAATGCTTGAAAGAACTTTTAAAGGAGTTTGGCGAAGAAGCCGGCTAACACAGTTATGTCTGCAGGTATGCTGACGGGTCGTCCCACAGAAGAGATGCCCGGGTCTTCGGGTGATCTTCTACCAGAGCTCTCACAACTGCACGAGCAAGTTCGGCAGGTGATGCAGGGTATTGCCCAAGCCTTGTGGCCATCCGCGTCCCCACCAAGAGGCATGGGGAAGCTTATAGAGAAGCTCAAGGGAGCGCGGTGGCGCTTCCGATTATGGAAGATATTAGCCTGCCGACAAGGTGCAAGGGAAGCCTGGGCGATGGTGAAGACGCGATATACCAAAGCGGACCCAAACCACATGGCCGAGGTCGGACCTGTGGGGCCCGATGGGAGAGAGATCCCTGTCAATTTAGTGTATGATCAAGTAGAATTAGCCGCAAAGTATTCCCAACAGGATTGTAGGCTAGACAACTTGTTGGATGGTATAGAAGAAGAATTTAATCAGTCTTAGTGAATGTGTACTTCAAGTGACATATGTAATGTCCCTAGCCAGATTGTAAATCATTTGTCATGGCGGACCTTTTTGCTTCGACCTCTGGAGCCAATAGTCTGGAGTGTATCCGAATACCCGCTCGGTTATGTAAAAACCGGGGTATGCATGGAAACCAGGCGTAGGGGTCATAAGTGCTTGAACAGCCAAGTACCCAACTAGCTATGTTATATTACATGGGTAGTAAGAAACATCTTCCAGGGAGAATAGTTCCGTTAAGGGTTCTTTTCCCTGGGTACGCATGCCCTAATGTGCATGTCCGGACTGCGAGAAGAGACGCAGGCTATAAACCTCTGGGGGCATGTGTCAAATTTAGATAAAAGTCATCTTTTATTCACCGACCGACTATTCTCTTAAGAACGCTAGCTTTCGGCTTCACCCAGTCTGAGGTACACATCCAGATGACCCGGCAATAACAATCGCAGAGGTGCTCCCCTTATGCCCTAGTCGAATTAACGGGAACGTAGGGCATAAATACAAGAGCCTGGCAACCCAGCTTGGCCAAAACTTAAGTCATATCGATGCATATAATGGCGAAAAAAGGTACATGCGGAAGAATAACACATGTGTGGGGCATAAAGCCTAGAAAATAATTAGATTAAGCTTCTGTATAAGAAGCCCCAGGTATAATGAGCGCGGCTAGCGCGTCAAGATTGTGTAACCAAGACACAAGTTTAGCCCTTTATGGCTTTGAAGAGAATAAAAAAAAGAGAGAAAGAGAGAAAAGACAGATATGCAAAAAATGGACGGAGGTGAGGATACGAACATAGAATCCGGTGCTAGGCATAGAATCTTCAGAGTCTGGCTGCGTAACATGGGTTTGGCTCGAGTTGATTATCCGATGCATCCCGCAGATGGTACACTTCGCCAGTCAGAACCTGGTCAATAATGAAGGGACCTTCCCATTTGGGCTTGAGCTTGTTCTTTTTCCTCTCCGGCAGGCGTAGAACTAGTTCGCCAACGTTATAGGTTTTGGCCCGTACTTCTCTGCTTTGATACCTTCGAGCCTGTTGTTGATAGAATGCGGAACTGGCTTTTGCCACGTCACACTCCTCCTCCAGGGCGTCCAAACTGTCCTGCCGATCAAGCTCGGCCTCTTTTTCTTCGTACATGCACACTCAAGGTGAGTCATGGATTATGTTGCAGGGCAGAACCGCCTAAGCGCCGTACACCATAAAAAACGGTTTGTATCCGGTAGTGCGATTCGGCGTGGTCCGCAGCCCCCATAGTACGGAATCGAGCTCCTCTACCCAGTGCATGTTTGATTCCTTTAAGGACCGCACTAATCTGGGTTTAATACCACTCATGATAAGACCATTCGCTCGCTCGACTTGACCGTTAGTTTGCGGGTGATAGACAGAAGCATAATCGAGCTTGATGCCCATGTTGCTGCACTGAAGTTTCACTTCATCGGTTGTAAAGTTCCTGCCGTTGTCAGCGATGAAGCTGTGGGGAACGCAATAACAGTGTACGACCCTGGATATGAAGTCTATCACTGGTCCGGATTCAGCCGTTTTGACAGGTTTGGCTTCTATCCATTTGGTGAATTTATCCACCATGACCAACAAGTATTTTTTCTTATGGGTTCCCCCTTTAAGAAGTCCGACCATATCAAGCCCCCAGACCGCAAAGGGCCAAGTAATGGGGATTGTTTGGAGAGCGGTAGGCGCCATATGGCTTTGGTTTGCAAAGAGCTGGCAACCGACACAATTCTGGACCAGGTGTTGCGCATCTTCCCGGGCAGTCGGCCAATAGAAACCTTGATGTTTTCTACCAATGGACGCAATCCTGGACCAGGAGCTTGTAAGGCCTTGCTTACAAGGGTCCCGGGCTGCGGCGTGATGGCCTCCGAGTCCGGCATGGATTTCTGCCAAAAGCTTCCGCCCTTCCTCTTCGGAAATGCACCTTTGAAGGATTCCGATAGTGCTTTTCTTATAAAGCTCTCCCTCGTGGACCTTGTAGGCTTTAGATCGCCGCACTATGCAGCGTGCCTCATTTTGGTCCTCGGGTAGTTCCTGCCTGGTTAGGTAGGCCAGGAATGGTTCTGTCCACGGGGCAATGACGGCCATTATTACATGGGCTGAAGGTGTTATTTTGATGGTAGAGCCTTCGATTGTGTCAGAGTGTTCGGTATCTGGGGTTGTGGCTGAGCTCGGACTATTGTTGCCAGTGTCCCCTTCCCATACCATGGATGGTTTAAACAGTTTTTCCAGGAAGATGTTAGGTGGGACAGGGTCGTGTTTAGCGCTGATACGAGCGAGGATGTCCGCCGCCTGGTTGTTTTCCCAAGCCACATGGTGGAATTCAAGCCCCTCGAACCGAGCTGACATTTTGAGGACGACGTTCCGATATGCCGCCATTTTCGGATCCTTGGCATCAAAGTCCCCATTTATTTGGGATATTGTGAGGCCCGAGTCCCCATGCACCTCCAGGCGTTGAATACCCATGGAAACTGCCATCCATAGACCGTGTAACAGGGCCTCGTATTCGGCTGCGTTGTTGGAGTCTGTATATAGTATTTGGAGTACGTATTGCACTATATCTCCGGTGGGGGAAGTCAGGACGACGCCAGCCCCCAGACCAACCAGCATTTTAGAGCCGTCGAAGTGCATGATCCAATTGGAGTATGCGCTGTACTCTTTAGGGAGTTCGGCTTCTCTCCATTCGGCTACGAAATCGGCCAGTACTTGCGACTTAATGGCTCACCGTGGTTTATATGTTATGTAGAACAGGAGGAGCTCGATAGCCCATTTGGCAATCCGGCCCGTGGCATCGCGGTTGTTTATTATGTCGTTGAGTGGTACTTCAGAGGCCACTGTAATTGAACACTCTTGAAAGTAGTGTCGTAATTTCTGGGATGCCATGAATACCGCGTATGCTATCTTTTGATAATGTGGGTATCGTTATTTGCATGGAGTGAGGACGGTGGATACATAATATACCGGATTTTGAAGTGGGAATTTATGTCCGTCCATCTCTCGTTCGACGACGAGCACTGCGCTTACAACTTGGTGAGTTGCCACTCTATATAATAGCATTGGTTCGCCAACATTTGGCGCAGGCAAGATTGGGTTGGTGGCCAGGATGGCTTTTATTTCTTCCAGTTCGGCCGTGGCTGCGTCTGTCCACTTAAGTGTTCGGTGCGCCGAAGAAGGAGATAAAGGGGGAGTGCCTTTTCTCCTAGTCGGGGGATAAAGCGGCTTAAAGCCGCCACACATCCAGTTAACTTTTGGATTTGCTTGAGGTCAGTTGGGATAGCTAGCTGCGACAGATCCCAGATTTTGGCCGGATTTGCTTCAATTCCTCTGCTGGAGACGATAAAGCCGAGGAGCTTTCCGGCAGGTATGCCGAAAACGCATTTTTCTGGATTGAGCTTAATGTCGTATGTTCTGAGATTGTTGAATGTGAGCCTCAATTAATCTATTAAGGAGTCGACGTGTCTGGTTTTAACGACCACATTGTCGACGTATGCCTCCATTGTTTTGCCAATCTGCTTTTCCAGATATGTATGAATCATGCGCTGATACGTTGCACCGTCATTTTTTATCCCGAAGGGCATTGTGTTAAAACATAAGGGGCCGTATGGAGTGATAAAATCCATTGCGGCTTGGTTGGACTCCGCCATCTTAATTTGGTGGTAACCGGAGTATGTGTCTAGGAAGCACAATGAGTCGTGTCCTGCGGTAGTGTCGATAATTTCATCGATGCAAGGGAGGGGGAAGGGATTGTTTGGGCAAGCCTTATTAAGGTCCTTGAAGTCGAGGCATAGGCGCCAGGATTTGTCCTTCTTTGGCACCATCACCATGTTTGCTAGCCAGTCCGGATGCTTTATCTCTCTAATCAATCCGGCCTCCAGTAATTTGGCTAGCTCCTCTCCCATGGCTTGTCGCTTAGGTTCGGAGAAACGCCAGAGAGTCTGCTTGACCGGCTTGAATCCTTTTGGAATGTTAAGGCTATACTCGGCCAGCCTGCGTGGGATTCCTGGCATGTCTGAAGGATGCCAGGCGAATATGTCCCAATTCTCGCGCATGACCTCCCGTAGTGCGGCGTCTATGGCGGAGTTTAGTTGTGCTCCAATGGATGCTGTTTTTGTGGGGTCCGTTGGATGGACATGGAATTTGACTATTTCATCCGCTGGTTAAAAGGAGGTGGACTTGGATCTTTTGTCTAATATCACGTCGTCCATGTCCACTGTGGAGCGCAGCGCAGTTAATTCCTCTGCCATAAGGGCTTCGGATAATGCATCGAGGGCCAGTGCGGCTGTTTTGTTCTCGGTGCGGAGTGCTTTGTCCGGATCACTAGCAAGAGTGATGAATCCATTGGGTCCGGGCATTTTGAGCTTCATGTACCCGTAACGGGGTATGGCTTGAAAAATCGTGAATGCCTCCCACCCTAGAAGGGCATGGTATCCGCTACTAAACGGGGCCACCTGGAATGTGATTACTTCGGACCAGTAATTCTCTGGAGTGCCGAATACCACATCTCGTGTGATTTTCCCAGCGCAACGTGCCTCTCAACTGGGGATGATTCCTCAGAAGGTCGTGCTGCTTTGCTCAATACGGTTGATGTCTATTTCCATTTTTTGAAGAGTCTCCTCATAAATGAGGGTTAATCCGCTGCCGCCGTCCATGAGTATTTTAGTGAGCCGAAAGCCATCCACAATTGGAATGAGGACCAAAGCGGTTGGTGCTCGGGCTGTTCGGAATTTAGGTTCGTCACTGGCATTGAAAGTGATAGCCATGTCGCTCCATGGATTTATTGCTGCCACATGGCAGACTTCGACCAGGCTGCGGAGCGTTCGCTTACGCCTATTATTTGAGGCAAAGGTCTCGATGACTATCAATATTGTATTGTTATCCATGGGAAGGTGCTCTGGGGTGTTTTGGATGAGGAGATCCTCACCGCTCTTGGTCACCTGCTGGAGTACCCAACATGCTCTAAGGCTATGTGCTGGTATGGTATCCGATGTACTATGAATTTTGCAGGGCCCGTTAAGCCATCCCTCCAATATGGTTCCACGCCCTGTAGTGGGCTTTTGCTTCTTTATAATTGAGTCGGGCGACTTATGAGAGTGCACCCTTTCGGTTCGGACTGGGGGTTTTGTCAGGGCTGGATTGTCCCAAAATTGTGTTTGGGTTTTCCAGGCGCTTTCCATCGCACAATATTTCCGTACTATGCCCGCCAAGTCAGCGAAGTGTGCTATGTCACAGTGACTTATGGCGTTGAGGATTCCCTTGTCCGTGCAATTGTTGCAAAAGAACAAAATTGTGTCTTCCTCGTGATAGTCCTCGACTTGTTCATTACAAGGAGGAATCTGGCCCAATAGTGATGTACTGTCTCTTGGGGCGCTTGCCTGATGTGGGAAAGATCGTTCGTATCTGGGTGGGTGGGTGGCTTTTAGTCCAGACCTTGACCCAATCTGAGATCCCGGGGCTGGGGAGTTTCCGATATTGGATGTTCGGGCTCCGGGATGTTGCTCCGCGGATTCGGTATGCGACCTGATTCTAGGTTCAGGTTTAGGGCGATGTCCTCCCGTGAGTGGGTATCCAGCTCGGAGAGCTTGGGAATCCGTACATAGTTCATCCTCAGGATAGAGGGAGAACCGCCGCATTGCTCCTCCACCACCGCTATTTGATGGGTGACTGGCGGAGAGTTAATCTCCCTTTGGTCGAGTTTAAGCCCGATCCGATCATAGTCCATAGCGACTCCTAGTGCGGCGATGTGATCCAAGAGCTTGTTCAAAGAGGAGAGCTCCATTGGATCCATCTGCTCGACCAATTTTGATCCAATGTGGAGGCTATTTTCGATGACCCAAGAAGTCATCGTCGGCGCAGCGGCCGAGCGGGCGGTCATGACCAAGCCGCCTAGTCGGAGAGTTTGTCCTACATCCAGGGCTCCCCCAGAAGTGATGTTGTCCTTGACAACGAGACGAGCCATCCCCCCTTATGATGACGACATAGTGGAATTGTCAATGAAAGCACCAATGTCAGTGTCAAAACCGGCGGATCTCGGGTAGGGGGTCCCAAACTGTGCATCTAAGGCGGATGGTAACAGGAGGCAAGGGACACGATGTTTACCCAGGTTTGGGCCCTCTTGATGGAGGTAATACCCTACGTCCTGCTTGATTGTTCTTTATGATATGAGTATTACAAGAGTTGATCTACCACGAGATTGTAGAGGCTAAACCCTAGAAGCTAGCCTATGGTATGATTGTATGTTGTCCTACGGACTAAACCCTCCGGTTTATATAGACACCGGAGGGGGCTAGGGTTACACAGATTCGGTTACAAGAGAGGAGATCTACATATCCGTATTGCCTAGATTGCCGTCCACGCCAAGAAGAGTCCCATCCGGACACGGGACGAAGTCTTCAATCTTATATCTTCATAGTCCAACAGTCTGGCCAAAGGATATAGTCTGGTTGTCCGGATACCCCGTAATCCAGGACTCCCTCATCCACGACCTCGAGGCCAATGCGTAGGTTGACGCTATTGTGCTACTGACTTTGACACACCCCTATTACAGTTTATAGTTTAATTTATCGGGGAAACTGGATCAGTGCTTGGGGCCGCTGTGCTACGGTTGGTTAGGCATATGTACGAGAAGGCGGTGGCCACTATAAGATGCTCTCCTGATTTAGGACGGTTTTGATTTTTCTGCTATTATTAGAAAAAATAAGAGAGAACAGATTGTTATTTTTGCTGATACAATATGATGCTCTGTTGTTACTATTTATTCAATCAAGTCGTGTGAACTACCTATCAGATTTAGGCTCGGATGATTCATATAGGGTGGAAGATGCGTAGGAATTCTTCCATGACATTCTCAATGAATTCGATCCATCGCTCCCGAGCTTCATCATGTAAGACCTTTTGTAACTTCATTCAAATTTATCCAGTAGCAATTGGATGACTCTTGAAAGTGCTAGTTATTGACTAGAGGGGGATGAATAGGCGATTTTTATGAAATTCTTCAAAATACGATGTCTTTGAAGACAAATAGTAGAAATGAACCTATTGATATGCAGCAGAAGATATACTACACTAGATAAGCCATAGTCAAGTAAGCAATGTAGTGAGAGCACGAAGACAATGAGTAGCTAGGTAGTATGGATCAGGATGGAAGACATTATGAAGACAAATAGTAAATAATCTTCACTCAGTGAAGTCAAATAGATCAGACAAACAAGCAATGACTTCATGAAGGCAAACTATAAAGTAAAGGGAAGTGGAGGATAGAATCAGTTGCTTGGTGAAGACAAGGATTTGGTAGACAAGTTCCAGATGCTATGACAACTATACGTCTGGTTGGGTAGGCTGAGATTCAACTCAGAAGACCGCGTCTTCACCTTATTCCCCCTAAGACAAGGACACCCAGTCCTCGCCCAATCGCTCTAGTAAGTCTTCAAGCTACACTTCCAAACCTTCACAGACTTCAGTCACCGGCGATCCACATTTACTCTTGGATGCTCAGAACACGACGCCTAACCGGCTGGAGGGTTCACATTCCTCAAGTGTAACAAGTCTCCAGGTCACGCAGGCAGAAAACTTAAGTGATGCCTAACACTCTTTGGCTCTGGGTGTTTTGGGCTTTGTCCTCGCAAGGATCTCTCTCTCAAATGCTTTGGAGGTGGGTTGCTCTCAAACGACAAAAGCCATGCATTCACTCTGAGTAGCCACCAATTTATGGTGTAGGAGTGGGCTATTTATAGCCAGGAGGGAACCCGACCTGATTTGTCTGAAATGACCCTGGGTCACTAAGGAACCGACATGTGTCCAACGGTCGGATTTCAAACCCATGCGACAGATTTACTTGAGCTACATGCAAAGCTGACTCATCCAGCTCTGGATAAGATTTGCTATCATTGTCTTCACTCGAAGACATAGGATTTTTGTTGAGCATCACATCAGTCACTCTGACTTTGTTCACTTGGACCCCACTTAACAGTACGGTGGTTCCTATGACTCAATAAAGATGAAAAGGAAACTATGAAACAACTATGTCTTCCTACTCCATAGTCTTCATGTGAATGTCCTCACATGTCATAATCTTCATCATGAATGTCTTCATGAACCACCATTGTCTTCAATGTCTTCACACATTTTTAGGGGTCGTCGCTGCTAGGTAAACCAAATCAATAAGGGACTACTACATGTGTTATCCTGCAATTCTTACAAACACATTAGTCCCTCAACCATTTTTGTTGTCAATACTCCAAAAACAACTAGGGGTGGCACTAGATGCACTTACAATCTCCCCCTTTTTGGTGATTGATGACAAACTAGTTGAAGTTTTCAACGGGGATAAAAGTATGTGAAAGTTAAGTATTAGGGCATTGTTTTCATATATTTCAAAAGGGCCCCCCTAAAGATGTGCATGTAAGTAGTTCGCTTTTGAATGCAAATGCACATGCCAGGTTTTACTTTGTGGAGATCCTCTTAAACGTACGAAGACAATTTATCATGCTTATATAAGAATAACAAAGATAATGACATGCATAATGAGAAATGGACATCTGCAGAATGACTTCATGCGGAATTTATCATCGCATCACAAAGTAGCAGCAAAAGTAGTAGACGACCATCAATTTTAAGTGTTACAACTCAAAAGCGAAATAAATTTAAAACGAGAGTTGTAAGAACTTAGCAAAAAGATTGGACCCACCCATATGGACCCACTTGAAAACTACCAACCTCATATGCTTCTCCCCCTTTTGTCAGTAATGACCAAATAGGTTTGAAGACATAGAGGATCTACTCGTTCCTAGTTGGAGTTGAAGATGGAGCAGGGTCGATGTTGGAGTTTTGTGGTGCAGACGGGCTTGATGCGGAATCATGATGAAGTGCGTCCAAGGTTGGTGAAGTGGCATCATCTTCTTCATCGATGACTCTCGCAACAATAGTTGCAGCCGAAGACGAATGTTGAGAATCTTCAATAGACGGCGTGTGAAGCCAGCTTGCATTTTGTGGAGGCTTGGAGTCAAACTTGAAGCTCTCTGTGAACCCGTCTTCATGAAGATCATCTTCAGAGAAGAGCATTGTGAGGCTCTTCCAGGACTGCCAACAAGCTTCATGAGCAACAAATGAGTAATTGGTGGCCAAGTTGTGAATGGGATTGACATCCACCAAGAGACTCTGCATCTGACGCTTCAGCCAGGCATGATGCCTATCCCGCTTTTGATGTAGAGCCACCAGAAGCTCACGGTCGTTGAGGACACGAGGATGCTTCTGAGGCCTTTGAGCTATGGTGCTGGTAGTGGCTTCAGTGTTGGTGCCGCGTGGCACACGCAAGTTGCCAGCAAGATGATAAGCAGGTGTTGCAGTATTTGGCACATGAATCCCTTCAATAGGCTGCGTGAAGCTTTGGAATTCTGCATTCTGAAGGTGGAGTGGCTTCTTTGCAGGCTCGGTGTAGATGACTTCAATAGACATATCAACATGAGGCAAATATACAATGTGGTTGCGTGCTGAGGGTCTATAGTTGATGGTTGAATGAAGCTTAATCAAGGGCATGACCCATGGAGCATAGAATTTTAGGCCGAAAAGATCAATCCCAAAAGCAGCAAGCCATCAGATGAAGAAATCCCGAGTGTGCAATCTGATGCCATTAACAATATAGAAAACCAATGTCTTCATGGCGCCTTCAAGTTTAGCTTCAGAAGAATTTCCTTTGATAGGCCAGAGAGTACGCCTTAGAATGTGATAAACTTTATGTGGCAAGTACTCGAGGTCCTAAACAAAGAATTCCTTAGGGTATTCGACATCCTGGGGCAATGGCTTCATCAAGCTCATCATGTTTGGCTCTCACTTTTGAAAAATGCTTTGCAACTTTTTCTGATGAAGATGACAACCAGGTTCATACAAGTCACCTGGAGTGGGCAGGGAAGTAAGATCAATGGTGTCGTGAGCTTTGGCTTCATGATGAACATCACATGTCATCCACTCAAGGATCCATGTCTTTGGAACCCTGTTGTAGTAACGAATGTGTAGTGTAGCATAGAACTTCAGCAAAAGCTCTTCGTTCCAGTGCTCTTGGTCAGTCACAAAAGGCAGAAGTCCAACATCCTGAATGCAGTCAAGGCCCTCCTCAAGACATGGCAGCCCAGCAATAGCTTCACAATCCAGACACCTATGCAGAAAAATCCGGTCTTGATTGTATAGGATGCATGAGTAATAGCTTCGCTGTTGATGACTCCAAAACCTGTTAGAGGAGATCTTGGGATTCTTGTGTGGGTTCTTGGCGCTGTCGAAGAAAGTGTTGTGCGCCCTGTGTTGTGGCAGCACTTGGAAGCCTTTGCAATCTGGGCTTTGGTTTCTGAACTTGAGGTCTCTGCTCTGCATGATAATCATATTGTGGCCCAGGAGCAATGGGTGGAATCATGATGGGACACCTGACAGTTACCAACTCACCACGATTGAACGCAAGTTCCATGGTGTGAGGCCTGGGAGGAGGAACGGCGTCATCAGAGATGATTGGCTGCAGAATGGTGTCAGTGGTCACGTTGGGTTCGGGCTCCACATCATCTTCAGCCACGATAGTGTCATTGGCTTCAGTGGCATTGTTGGTGTCAGCCTAATTGTTTTCAACCTCCATCTATTCGACATCTGGAGGGTCGCGCATGATCACATTATCTTGAATGACTAGATCACAGGCAGGGGTTGTGACTTCTTGTTCATCTCTTTTCTCTTCTTCTTTTTCTTCTTTGGTGATGCAGCCGGAATGTCTTCAACAGCTTTGGCTTCAGACTCAGAGGCAGACGCAGAAGGGGTGGCTTCAGGAAACACTTGACGTGCTACTGAGCTAGTGTGTTGCACTTACTCTTCTGGAATGCTTGACATGGAGACCTATGGCGTGAGGCCTTTGCGAAGACTGTGAAATGCTAGCGAATACTTTCGAGAGGGAGAGGTCTGCTCCATGTAGTTGTCATCATCAAGCACCGAATAGGTGACTTTAGCATGTGGAGTATGGGGTGTCTCATCTTGCATAGGGGTGTCTTGTTGTTGTCGCTCAACCCATGAGTCATCCTGAGCAATTGGCGTCAATGGACGACCACTGCTAATAAGTTCACTGCTCGTGGGAGCAGGCGATGATACTAACTGGGAATCGAGCTGAGGACGGAGTTAATGATCATGTACATTGTCTTCACGACCAATGTCTTCAGCTGCGTTGGGGTTAGAAGCTGGAATTTTTACCTTTCTGGAGCCTTTGTGGAAGCAGGCTCATGAATCACTAGGCGGCGTTCTTGGTTGGTCGAGGCTTGGAAAGCAACAGAGATTGTTTCAACATTTAGGGGCTCTAGGGTAGCAGCACGGTCTTACTTTGAAGAATTTAAAGCCTTTTTCTTCAATTTCTTCTTGGAGGGAGCACCAGCAGAAGTGTCTCTGAGCTTCCTCTTCATGGCTTCAGCTTCGGCTTGCCTAGTTTTCTTCTGCTCAGAAGCTGCTGAGGGGACCTTTGGCTTCGAGCCAGTCATGCTGGCAGGGAAGACTATGCTTGGTTGTTCCTACCGTTGAGCTTCGCGTGTGGCATCAACAGACTTCTTCTTTTTCTTAGTAGCCATCCTGGGGTCGATGCCAGGACGCCCAAGAGCATTTCTCTTTTCAGCTTCATTGTGAGCTTGAACACATTTCTGCGCATAGTACTTCATGTGCTGACGTGAGCCTTTGGCTTCTTCACGCTTCTTGCTGAACTCTGCCTTGAGATCGTGCATCATCTTCTTGAAGATATGCACATCAGCCACACTGAGCTTGGCGATGTGCTTCTTGAAGTGTGCCTTCTCATAATCAATCTTGTTCTTGAGCTCGACGATTCTCCGAGCCAATGCCAGATCATTGGCAATGGCTCCAGGAAACGTGACGCCGGTATCCACTAGCAGCTACAGATCATCAATGTTGATGCTTTGGTCCTCAAACCATTCATCAGTGAAGTTGTTCAAAATATCAGCATCAAAGAGAGGGAGATCTTGAAAGATCTCTGCCTCCTGCTTGCCCTTTATCAACATCTCTAGAGCCTCATCACCAAGATCTTCATCACTAGACAGATCAATAGTGTTCTCCTCATTGCGTAGAATGGCAGCAGGAGTCAGGTCATGCCCTGAAATCTTCTTAGTCTTCTTGGTCTTCTTTGAGGCACGAGGCAAGTCTTCAGACAGCACACTGGGTTCAGGAGGTGTAGACTTCAATGGCTTCACAGTCGAAGCAGTTGGTGTAGCAAAGGGCTTTGAAGCTCTTGACTTCTTCTTTTTCGGCTTTGGTGGTGCAGGATCATCTTCAGAGTCTGCATCATCAGCAGATTGCTCCATGGTGGCCCTCTGAGCAGCAATATGGGAGAGGAGCCCATCGAAGCTATTGAAAGGGCCAATTGCATTTGGATTCGCGCCACGTGTGCCATCCTGTCTCGCAGCAGATGGACCAACACTACAGGAATCGGGCACTTTGCCATCTGCCATGTCTGACGGCAAAGGCATGCCTAGCGGACGGCAAAGGCCTTTGCCGTCTGCCAGCAGAAGGCAACATGTCCGGCTGAATAGGCTACGGTGAAGGTGATGTAGGGCAAGAACCCTAATCGGCCGATCTTTCACGAAAGGAGCGGATCCCACGAAGAACACGAAGAACACGAGGTGGGAAACGAGGGAAAACACAAGAGAACACTCAAACCAACAAGTATGATCACACATGCGCTAGATCCATGAACATAAATGAAGATACAAGATCCACGATGAAATAGGGACGATACAAAGGTAGCCGGTCTTATCGGAAAGGAGGTCTTGAGGTTCTTCCCGTAAAGTGGTCTCGAATCTGCTTGGGGGATCTTCTCCGTAGGAGGCGCAATCTCTGAGGAGAAGGTTACCAAGTGGATGAGCAATGCTCTCACACGAAATATGAGCTAATCCTTTGCTAACTCTAGCTAGGATGAATAGGAGGTCTATTTATAGTCTTAGTGCAAATGGGGGGTGGAAGGAGGGGGTACACGGGCTTTGGGTCTGAAACTGGACACAACGAAGTACCGGGTGTCCGCTGGGGGCCGGTCGTCCGGTGGCTCACGGACGTCCCGACGTCTGGTAAGTGCCGGTCCTCCGCTCGTTTTGGCTCGGGTGCTAAAGTGACGGATTTCTCGGCTGGGCCGGATGTCCGGAGGTGTCGGACATCCGCTTATTTGGCTCAGGTGCAGGGGCACCGGTCGTCCGGTCTGGACCGGACGTCCGCTCGCTGTGGCTCGGCTGTGGCTTCAGGCACCGGACGTCCGGTCCCGGCCGGTCATCCGGTGGCTTGGACTTCTCCTGCAGCTCTCCTTCTTTTCCGTCTTCACGTCCATCTTCCTCTTCCTCTTATCCTTGCTCCTTAGCTTCTCCATGATACCTGAGTAAGCACAATGTGTCCATATGGGGTAGTAGCCATGTCTCATGTGCATCGAAGGGGAAATGTGAGAGGAGAGATGTCACCTCGGTTTCAAGAGCTCTTGCACGTGCTCGTGTCATGGGTCCGTCAGGCACTTGGTGAGACGATGGTAGGTCCATGGGGATGACCTTGGGATGCTCCGCATCATCTCCCCTCCATTGGGGAAG
Source organism: Triticum aestivum (assembly GCF_018294505.1). NCBI lineage: Eukaryota > Viridiplantae > Streptophyta > Magnoliopsida > Poales > Poaceae > Triticum > Triticum aestivum. The sequence goes on along the minus strand of NC_057803.1, from coordinate 302,137,164 downwards.
ATCCATCCTCGGATCAAATTCTTCATCACCATGCTAGGGAGAGAGATCTTTGACGTTGAAGATGTCACTCACAGAGTACTTGTCGCGTGGAATGTCGATCTTGTAGGCGTTGTCGTTGTAGCATCCAAGCACCTTGAAGGGTCCGTCCGCTCGTGGACGAAGTTTGGACTTGCGTTCTTGGGGAAAGTAGTCCTTTCGAAGGTGTAGCCACACAAGATCTCCATTGTTGAATACAATAGGGTGCTTGTTGATGTTGAGCTTGGTCGCAAGTTGTTGTACTTGGCGCTTGATGGTATGCCTTGTATCTTCATGCACCTTCCTGAGATGAGTCACACGTGCACTTGCATCCAAATTGATTCGCTCTTGGAGTGGTAGATGGAGGAGTCCAATGGTGACAATGAGTTGAATCCGTAGATGACCTCGAATGGGGACTTGCCGGTTGTTGAGTGTCTTGCTCGGTTGTAGGCGAACTCGGCGATAGGTAAGCACTCCTCCCACTCCTTGATGTTCTTCTTGATGAGTACTCGAAGTAGAGCGGAGAGTGTGCAGTTGGTCACCTCCATTTGGCCGTCGGTTTGTGGATGATACGCCGTGGATAATAGTAGATTTATTCCGAGCTTGGTGCACAGGGTCTTCTAAAAGTAGCTAAGGAAATTGCCGTTGCGGTCCGAGACGATCTTCTTTGGCACTCCATGGAAACGTAATATTTCCCTACAAAATAGATAAGCAACATGTGAAGCATCGTCTATCTTGTTGCAAGGAATGAAATGTGCCATCTTGGAGAAACGGTCCACAACGAACAATACCGAATCATTTCCATTTCTAGTCCTAGGCAATCCAAGTACAAAGTCCATGGTAATGTCTTCCCATGGTTGATAAGGAATTGGGAGAGGCATGTAAAGGCCATGGGATTGAGCTTTGGACTTAGCTGTGTGACATGTAGAGCATCGGTTGCTGAAGCGGTTGACGCCGTGAAGCATCTTGGTCCAAAAATAGTTCTTGGAGAGCGCGCTGAAAGTCTTGTCGTGTCCAAAATGTCCCATCAAGCCTCCTCCATGAGATTCCTGCAAAAGCAACAAACGAAGAGAAGACTCGGGGATGCAAAGCTTGTTAGCTCTCATAAGATATCCATCTTTGATGTAATAGCGTTCCAAGAGGTGTGCATCAAACACTTGGCATAAGGAGTAGCAGAAGTAGGATCATGCTCTTACAAGTCTTTTATATGCTCAAAACCAATGACATCCAATTCAAGTTGAGTCACAAGCATGCATATGCGGGAAATGGCATCCGCCACAATGTACTTGATGACATAAGGAAAAGACTAAATAAAGTCACTCCATTTAGCATGACGCTTGTTCAACTTGGTTTGTCCCTTAAGATACTTGAGTGTTTCATGATCGGTATGAATGGTAAATTCATGAGGGCGAAGATAGTGTTCCCATTCATGCAAAACGCGGACTAAAGCATATAGCTCTTTGTCATAGATGGGGTAATTGAGTTGCGCTCCGGAAAGTTTCTCACTAAAGTATGCTATGGGGTGCTTCTCTTGCGTTAACACACCTCCTATGCCATTACCACTAGCATCACAATGAATCTCAAAGGGTTTGTCAAAGTTGGGTAAAGCAAGCACAGGAGCATGAGTAAGAAAATTCTTAAGCTCATTAAAAGCGGTATCTTGGGATGGTCCCCAAACAAAAGGCACATTCTTCTTTCTTAAAGCATGCAAAGGAGAAGCAATGGTGCTAAAATCTTTCACAAAGTGACGATAGAAACCTGCAAGGCCAAGAAAGCTACGTACTTGTTGCAAATTGGTTGGTCGTGGCCAAGTCTTAATAGTATTAATCTTGGACTCATGAACATGAACACCATTGGAAGAGACAACAAAACCCAAGAAAACGAGCTTGTCAACGCCAAAAAGGCATTTCTCCATATTAGCATAGAGATGCACTTTTCGAAGAGTTTGTAAAACGGTTCGAACATGGGTGACATGCTCTTTGAGAGACTTGCTAAAAACAAGGATATTACCAAAGTAGACCACAACAAACACACCAATTTAAGGGCGAAAGACATGATTCATAAGACACATAAAAGTACCCGGTGCTACCAATTGACCCATAGGCATGACTAACCATTCATACAAACCAAACTCAGTTTTGAAAGGGGTTTTCCATTCGTCCCCCTCGTGTATGAGGATTTGATAGTAACCACTCTTAAGATCAATTTTTTTAGAAGATAGTGGCACCACTAAGTTCATCAAGCATATCATCAAGGCGTGGAATGGGATACCTATAACGAATAGTGATAGCATTGATGGGTCTACAATCGGAGCACATGCGAAAGCTACCATCTCGTTTTGGCACAAGAATGACCGGGACGGCACAAGGGCTCAAACATTCACGCACATGTCCATGGTCTATGAGATGCTTTACTTGTCTTTGTATTTCTTTGGTTTCTTCGGGGTTGACGCGGTCGGGAGCTTTGTTCGGTAGCGGTGCTCCATGGATGAGGTCGATGCGGTGCTTGATGCCTCGTAGTGGAGGTAGTCCCGGAGGTAGCTCGTCGGGGAAAACATCGTGAAATTCCTACATAAGAGAAAACAACACTAGAGGAAGAGTGTAAGAGGTGTTAGCTTGTGGTTCATTGTCCTTACACAAAAGGACATAGTGTAGGACACTAGATGGGTTCTCACACACTCCTCTTATCTCACTTTTTGTGGCAAATAGGATTAAGTTCTTCTTTTCGCTCATCGTGGAGGCGCTTGATTTGGGCTTGTGGCGCTCACTCTTTTTTTGGTGGCTCGCTCTCTCACTATTATCTCCACGATGGGTGGCTTGCTTGCCGGTGACAACTTGGCTTGGAGACATGGGATGAAGTACGTACTCCTTTACCTTCATCTTGAAGATGTAGTGGTTCGTTCGGCCATTGTGGATGACTCCTCTATCAAATTTCCATGGGCGTCCAAGGAGGACGTGGCAAACGGTCATTGGAACGATGTCGCACTCAAAAGTGTCTTCATAGGCACCAATTTTGAAGGAGACTTGTACTCGTTGCTTCACTTGGATAGTGCCGGAGTCGCTAAGCCGTTGCACTTTGTATGGGTGTGGTTGTTTCGTCTTGGGCAATTGGATCTTGGAGCAAAGTTATTCACTTGCGAGATTATGATGACTTCCTCCATCGATGATGACCTCGACGGAACTTCCATTCATGCCGACCTTGGTGTGAAAGATATGGCATCTTTGGTCTTCTTCTTGGTGATGTTAGAGAGTCAAGACCTTGGAGACAACAAGAGCGGGACTTGATCTTCATCGCAAAAGACTTGTTCCTCGTCATCGTTCACTTGCCGGTGCATGGCGACCTACTCGATGGCATCCATTTCTCCTTCACTCATTTAGTCGTAAGTGCCGTTGTCGTTGAGGATCATGGTCCGCTTGTTGGTGCACTCATAGGACTTGTGGCGTCGACCTCCGCGTGTGAAGCTGTCGGTGAGAACGCCACCGATGGGATCACTGGGATCCCTTGTATGATCGGCGGGCGCTGGGTCGTGAGAAGAGCAGGTTTAGGAGCAAGCACACTGGTCGTTTACCCAGGTTAGGGCCGCGAGGATGCGTAAAACCCTAGTCCTGCTTTGGTGGATGTATTGAGTGTTCTTGAGCTTTTCGGACTAGCTACGGTAGTTGTGTCGTCCCAAAAAGCCGAATCCCTCTCCTGGTCGCCTCGAGCCTCCTTTTATAGGAAAAAGGGGCTGCCACACTGGCACACAGGAGGTGGAAAGACCTACAGTGCGCGAGCTTATCGCCCGACATTACGGGACAAAGCGCATTAAATTCCCTACGTAGGTGTCCATTAGGTTTATCGGGGATGGGAACGAGGCCCATTCCATCCGTCACCACTTCGCCTCACTTTGACACGCGCCCAGACCAGCGATGCATGCAGGGCCATGTAGGCAGACAGGCAGCTGAGGTGGCGCAGTGGTAGGGCCTTCATGAAGATCTGCATGCCGCCACGTAGGTGCTTGCTGATTTGGCCTGGAAGCTGCATGTTGCCACGCAGGTGCCTGCCTAGCTGGTTGGGCTGGCATCTGCATGTGAACGGCGGCGGAGTCTTGGCTGATGCGGGCCTAGCAGTGGCCCTGCTAGCGCCCTCGGTAGGGTCTTGCCGGGGGCCCGGCAAGGGTCTTGCTGTGGCGTTGCTGTCCTCCCCAGCAAGGGTCTTGCCGGGGGTCTTGTGGATATCCTTGGCTAGGATCCTGTCGAGGGTCGCTATCTTCTAATCCTCATTTGATCTTGTGTGTTTATGATCTTAACAAAGATCTGCATGCCACCGCGAAGGTGCCTCCCAAGCCCTGGTACCAACGTAGTTGATTGGGTCGGAGCCTGTGGGCTCAAGGGTGGCTCGCTCTGCTGGTGTTGGGCATGTTGCCCTGGCAAGGCTCTCACCGGGGCTGCACGGGGGGGGGGGGCTGCCTTGGCAAGGATATTGCCGAGGGAGTCCACCTCACCCTCTTGCCCTCCTGCGCTTCTGGTCTTGGCGTTGCCTTGGTCGCCTTGTGCTTCGGCTTCTCTCCGGCTTCCCTCCTCTGCCCTGCTTAGTGTGGCCGTGGCGCATGGCTCTGACTTCCCGTGCACAAGTAAAGGGGTCAAAAGGGGAGCCCCTACTTTTGTAGACCGACAGGAGCCCCCGGGCCTAGGCCATACATAAGCGTGACGCGTTGTTGGGCTAAGCCCAGAATGGTGCGCGGGCAGGTGGGGCAGATTTTATCGTAGTAACTTCTCGTCCGCTGCGCTTCCCCACGACCTGCGTTGAACGTGCGATGTCGAGGGTCGTGCGTGACATTGGGGTCATGCGTGGGGTGGTTCCTGCACGCATGCGTCACATCGTGGTAAAGAGGAGGCTCGCGCCTTCCCCATAAAAGGAGGGAGGCATAGAGGCACGGCCCATTTACTCGGGTGGACTCGGGTCGTGGCCTTCAAGGCGCCGATCACGGGGTGGGGAGCGGCCACTTCGCCTATCCCTTCAATGGTGCTCGCTCGCCATGTGTCCCTCATGCAGGTGGCAGGAGGTGGAGGCAGGAAACCGGGCCATCGCTGATTGGGGTAGCAGGCCGGTCCTGATTCCCTGCGCCCCCGATGACCGGATTGGTCGAGTGGGGCGGCCGAGCCCCGACTCCGCCCCTTTGTAAGGAGGGGAGGGGGCGGCATTCCACATTGTTCCATCATCCGTCTCCTTCCACCTCCGCTTATTTCTTCCATCTTCCATGGTGAGAGGAAGCACTGGCCCTTCGACGGTGGCGGCGAGGGTCGCTGCTCGTCAGCGTGTTCCTACTTCCCAAGAGCTCACGGAGGTGGAACCGGCCACGAGAGGAAGGGGAGGGGGCGAGGTCGACGTCGTCGTGGTGCTCGGGGAGATGAGGACGGGATGGAGCATCGACCTCTCCTCCGCCAGGGATGCCTCCCCCGACGGAGCACCACGTCAGGGACCAGCCCCACAAGTTCTTCATCAGGCTGCGCCGGCCACCACGTCGCTGCCTTTGTCTCCCTACTGCCTTTGCTCAGGAGATGGAGCTCGATCCACCCAAAACCCTTTGGTTGCACATGAAGGGCTGCGGGAACGGCGGCACGCGGGTCGACCTCGACTTCCCTCCCCTCACGTCATGTACCTCCGCCGCGGATGGAAGACGTTCACACGCAACCACAGCCTGACGGCGGGGCTTTTCCTCTACTTCAAGTTAACGGAGGGCAGCCTGCTCTCCGTCAGGGTCTTCGGAGATATTGGAACTCGCTTGAAGTGCTACGTGGAGAGCTCCTCCGACGATGAAGATTCCTCCTCAAGCAGGAGTGACGAGGAGGACAACGACAACGACGGTGAGGGAGTCGAGCGGCAGGATGCCGACTCCGACTTCGACTGACCGCGCCGCCACTCCCTCGGCCACGCACCTTGTCGAGGGCCATCCTCGCCAAGCTCTCCATTGGGGTGCTCCCCGTCGTCTCCTTGGGCGACTGGCATAGGAGGGCAGGAGAGGGCGAAGTAGGCGGGTGGCGGCCGTCAAGTCGGAGTACGCGGGCACCGACGCCTTCATCGCATATCGCCGGGCCACTGTCTCATCCTCCAGCACCCCTCCCGGCACGGGGACATTCTCTTGGTGCCTTTTGCTCCTCGCACCTCACCTAGGCGCTCTTTTCGCCCTCCTGCCCTCTTGTTCCACCTTCTGAGGAGAGGGACAAGAAAGGGATTACGGGCATCTTATCTTTATTTAGTTTGTAAGCCTGCGGGTACTTGTTAATTTTAAGACATATTATCCCCTTGCTCATGTTTTTAATTCTGTATGAGTTGTACCTGTATGGGATGTTTTTAATGAAAAAGGGTGCTTGCCGGGTTCTTTGTGCGTGAGAGAGGCCCATGCCAAGGATGAATCCTTGTTATTTTTAATATAAATATGTCGCCCGGCAATAGGCCTTGCCGTCTCCCCACTTCGGTCGACCATTCTCGCGCTCTTGGCGGAGGCAGGGGCGAAGTAGAGTTAGGCCCCTCGTTCATCTCCTCGCCACCGCGACTACTACCAAATTCTGACCCAGGAGGTAACTCTTGGGTACAAGAAAGGGGGAGCACAGTGGTTCAAGAACATAAATGAGGTTTAGCATGTCCCAGTTCTATACGGAAACACATAACACGGGGATGAAAGACTTGTCTGAATCCGCAGCCCCCGGCAACCTTGGCTTGCTGTGGTTGGATCCTTGTATCTTCAGCCCCCAGCAGTCTTGGCTTGCTGGGGCCGGAGTGCCGGTTCGTTCTCTTTTTCCCAACCGGCTCAGCAGAAGTGTCCACGTGCCCTGCGAACCAAAGAGAACAGAAAGACGCACACTCGACCTCTAGGCTAGGGGTTAGTCGCCGCTAAGCACTATCAACCCTAACCGAGCGAGAGACATAACCTAGCATGCATGCTATAATTTAGGGCGCTAGCGCTTCGTTTATTTATGCTCAGGGTCTGCGCCTGGCTTTGTACAGAGGGTTACATGCCTTGCCAGCAAGGCTCGTACAAAAGGTGGTTCGTCGGGAGGCCCGGCAACTGTGCCTTATGGGTAAAACTTGCGAAGATGTTCGATGTTCCAGGAATTGCTTAGTGGGAGAGCATCTTCGGTCTCCAGGTGGACTGCGCCGGGCCTGATGACTCGTATTACCCGATAAGGGCCTTCCCAATTTGGCGTCAACTTGTTGGAATTCTTGGCCGGCTGAACGCGCTGAAGAACAAGGTCGCCTTCCTCAAAGCTTCGGGCATGAACCTTGCGGCTATGGTAGCGGCACAAGGCTTGCTGGTAGCGTGCTGCTCTCACAGCCGCCCGAAGACGATCTTCCTCAAGGAGCGTTGCGTCATCTTGCTGCAATCGCTCTTGCTCAAGCTCGTCATAAGCGAGCACTCAAGGTGACCCGTATATGAGTTCCGTGGGGAGAACTGCTTCTGCCCCGTATACTAGGGCAAAGGGTGTCTGGCCGGTGGCTCGATTTGGCATCATTCTGATCGACCAAAGAACCACCGGCAACTCAACAATCCAACGCCTTCCACTTTTGTGCATCTTGTCAAAAGTCTTTGTTCTCAGGCCTCGCAGTAATTCAGCATTTTCCCTCTCCGCCTGGCCGTTGCTCCGTGAGTGTGCCACGGAAGCAAAATAGACCTTGCTGCCAAGGTCTCGGGTGTACTGCATGAAGGTGTGGCTTCTGAACTGCGTGCCGTTGTCGGTGATGACTCTGTTTGGCACACCAAAAGGGCAGACTAGTCCCTTGAAGAACTTGACGGCTGACTGTGCTGTCACCTTCCTCACTTCTTCCACCTCGGCCACTTTGTGAATTTGTCAATTGCAACGTACAAGTACTCAAAGCCCCCGACAACACGGGGGAAGGGGCCAAGTATGTCGAGCCCCCAGACCGAAAACGGCCAGGTGAGAGGAATTGTTTGAAGGGCTTGAGCTGGTTGATGAAGCTTCTTTGAATGGAACTCGCACGCTTCACACCTGGTTATTAGTGTCGTCACATCCTGGAGGACGGTTGGCCAGAACAAGCCTTGCCGGAATGCCTTGCCGGCAAGGGCCCTCGACCCTATGTGAGAGCCACATATGCCTCCATGTATGTCTGCCAATAGCTCCAGTCCTTCCTCCTGGGGGATGCACTTCAATTTCACTCTGTTCGGCATTTTTCTGTACAGGACGTCATCGACGAACTGGTACAAGGCAGACCGATGGGCTACTTTTTCCACTTCTTCCTGCTCCTCAGGAAGTTCCCCTGTCTGGAGGAAATGGACGGTATGCTGTGCCCATGCCGGAGCCTGCGGCTCGAAGGCAAGGACCAAAGGCATCTCTTCCGCCATGGGGGCAGCCGTCTCTATGGCCAGGGCTTGGCGCCCTGCCGGAGCAACCTACCCCTTGGCAGGCTCGGAATCTGCGGCAACACCCTTGTCGGCGGCCCCTGGGGCTCGGCGGGAAAGTACTTGTCGGGGCCCGATATCCTCTGCTTGTTCCGCTCTATTGACGGTTCGACGGATGGTTGAGTTAGGCGAAGCAAAAAGGTACCTGGTTCCACAGGTAGCTTAAATGCAGCGCGCTTTGATAGGTAGTCAGTGATGTCATTCTTCGCTCGGGGAACGTGCTCCACTTGAATACCGTCGAAGCGCTCCTCCAGCTTCCTCACCACATCTACGTAGGCCCCCATCAACGGGCTCTGGTAATCTTTGTTGACCTGTCTAACGACAAGCTGCGAATCACCCCTGACGATGAGCTTCTTCACCCCGAGGTCTGGCGTGATCCTAAGACCGGCGAGTAGCCCCTCGTACTCAGAAGTGTTGTTTGTGGGCATCTCCCTGGGAAAGTGCATCTAGATCACATATTTGAGGTGCTCTCCGGTGGGTGCGACAAGCAGCACACCGGCACCGGCGCCTTGCAGCGAGAAAGCCCCATCAAAGTACATGATCTAGTCGCGACTTGCTTCCTTGCTGGGGAGAGCAGTCTCCTGGATTTCCTCATCGGGCGTTGAGGTCCATTCTGCAATGAACTCCGCCAAGACTCTGCTCTGGATTGTCAAAGTACTTTCGAACTTCAACCCAAAGCTTGACAACTCCAGGTCCCACTCCACAATCCTTCCGGTTGCATCTGGGTTGTGCAATATCCATTGCAACGGGAGGTGGTGACGACAGTGATCTTGTGGGCTTGGAAGTAATAACGCAGCTTCCTCGAGGACATAATGAGGCCGAAGAGCAATTTATGCACACCGGAGTACCTTGACCTGGCCCCCTACAAGAGGGAGCTGACAAAGTAAACCGGGTGCTGCATCATCTTCTTCTTCTGCACCACTTCACATGGCTGCGCGGGCCCTGCCCCGTTGGCGTCGGACCCTGCAGGGGCCTTGCCTTGCCGGCACTAGGTCAAGCCCGAGCGTATTTTCTTGATTTTTTCTAAACCGCTCATCGGAATAAATCAAATGATACGCTGTTGGAAAGATATCGTCGAGACACATCTTTTTCATATCTATTATTTTCTCTAATTCGTTACGGTTTAAGAGCAGCTTCAAATTTACTAAATCGCGGAATTACGTTTTTTTGGAAATTTTGCAATTTTTGTTACTGTTTTCGCTCTAGTTTTTGAACCGTTTGTCGAATCAAGGCGTGCAGTACATTGCTGGAAAGCTATGGACAAGGCGCAACTTTCATATGTAGAAATGGTTTTAAGTTAATTTTGAAAATGGTGCGGCAGATGTCGAGTGGCAATGGTCATTTTTCATGATTTTTTTACAAACTGCTTGTCAAAATGATTCAAATGATATGTCGTTGGAAAGATATCGACGAGACACAACTTTTTCATGCTGAACACTCTCTCTAATTCCTTATGGTTTAAGAGCAATTTTAAAATTACAGAAGTGCGGACACTGTTTTTTGCGACACCCAAATCGGCGAGTGAGCGTCATCCTACAGAAAACCGCACCTATCGGATGAAAACCGCACTTCATCAGATAGGCAAGTGAACTTCATGATTTCTTTTGTCAGGCGTAATTTTTCTCAGACGAGTTTTTGTTGTCTTTTTTCTGACTTTTTTTTATGAACGAGAGTGGACAGCAGAGATGAGGCAAGTGAACCGTGACATATATCGAAGTGAACCACTTTACTATCTGGTTGTTTCGCTAAATTTTTCACACTTCTCATGTTGGGCACAAGTTAATAGCATCGCTCTCAAATGTGAACGACATTCGAAGACGGAACGCACTGCAAGTGTTGATGTAGTCGACTGAATTCTGAGACACACGAAAACATTTTTGCGACAGTCTGTTTTCCGTGACACCAAAATCGACGACGAAACTCCATCAGACAGGAAACCGCACTACTACAGACTGAAAAACGTACTGCATCGGATGGGTGTCGGTGTCAAAACCGGCGGACCTCGGGTAGGGGGTCCCGAACTGTGCGTCTAGGATCGATGGTAACAAGAAACGGGGGACACAATGTTTCACCCTGGTTCATGCCCTCTCTATGGAGGTAATACCCTATGTCCTTCTTGATTGATCTTGATGAATATGAGTATTACAAGAGTTGATCTACCACGAGATCGTAATTACTAAACACTAAAAGTCTAGTCTGGCTATGATTATTCGAGGTATCTACGGACCTAGCCCTCGGGTTTATATAAGCACATGAGGGGTCTAGGGTTACACAAGGTCGGTTACAGAGAAAGGAATATTCATATTTAGTCGCCAAGCTTGCCTCCCACCCCAAGGAGAGTCCCATCCGGATACAAGTAGATTCTTTGGTCTTCATATCTTCACAGCCCATCAGTCTGGCCCATATCCAATAGGTCGGATGCCCGAGGACCCCTTAGTCCAGGACACCCTCAGTAGCACCCGAACCAGGCTTCAATGACGAGGTGTTCGGCATACAAATAGTCTTCGGCATTGGGTTCTTCCTAGTATGACTTTAAAGTGATGTATTCGGCTGCCCATTTAATGTCGCACCCCTCGGCTTCTGCGCCTTCCTGAATCCAGCTTCCAAGTGTTGAATGAATACAAGAGGTCGGGGTATTTTTACATATACCACCCTGACCGTACAATAAAAGTGCCTATTTAAAGAGAATAGATCTCAGATCCCCTCCAAATCCACGGAAGAGATCCTCAGAGCTTGCGGAGCAGAACCACCCCAACATGGCTAGCGCTCCCAACTCTTCCTGTCGTCCCCACAACTCCGAAAAGGGGAATTGGGAGAGATGCTCAGTTTCTCATAGTCAGCTGGTGAAGCCGCAAACACAGGGCTTTCTTCACCCCGCATATTTGGCCCCGTATGAGCAGGGATGACGTCCTTCAATGGTGGGGCTCAAGCGGAGAACTTCCCCAATCCATCCAGGGGGAACGAGTATGCTTCGTCCCCTTCATCTTGCGAGGTGTCGAATTTCCAATCCATCCCTTGCTCCGAGGTCTGCTAGAGTATTACGGCCTCCAACTACATAGTCTCACCCCCGCCTCTATCCTGCATATTGCGGGTTATGTCGCTCTACGCGAGCTATTCCTGGGTTGTGAGGCCCATTTCTATTTATGGAGAAGATTGTTTTTCCTCATCCCTCGTAATCAAGGAGGGTCAATATTTGAAGTCTTCCAAAGAATGACCTTCCGAATGGTTCTATATTGATGACGTCGCTCTTCGTGACCCTGTCCGTATGGGCCTTCCCGAATTTTCAAGTGCTCCATTGAAGAAACGCCATAGCTGGCGTCCTTGGAGCCTCGAGGAAGAGAATAACGCAGAGATCAGTCTTCTACTGGGCAAGATTAAGATTCTTGCCCAGTCCGGATTGTTAATAGTCGAGGTAATGGTGATCTCCACAGCGCGGTGGGTCCAACCACTCCAATATAGAGGGCTACCCATGTGGCACTACAATGGGGAAGACGGTGCCTCACACTGCGGTCGGAAGGGCCCGAAGACCCCCGCCGCTTTGGCCAAAATATTGGCCGAACTATATAAAGGGGAGAATGAGGGGTTCACCCGTCTCCAATATCTAGATGGATTTTCCATGTATAAACCTCCTAGCTGGGTAAGCTTTTAACTCCACTATTTTACTCCTCTCCCTGAATTATTTTTGACGGGTTGTATCCTATCCTTTTATAATAGGAATGACGAAAAGTTGTCGAGGGGATCCATGACCCTGCCCCTCAGCTGGAGAATCGCAACCGGGATCTTGACCCCGGACATGAAGAAGATCCGGACATATTTGTGGAGCTCGAGGATGGAATATTCTACCAAACGAGCTACGACGGTACGGATGTACGCATCGTCACCGATTACCCCGGTCTGCTCCCCGCTTCACAGGTAAGTATTCCGGGGACACCTTGCCGAAGAGAGTTTTCTCATTCTTCCTCACCCACCGCACTGTCCTGTGCTCAAATGGGGAGGCGTTCGGTGTGTCATGCTGCCCCAGGGGCATCTCCAAAGAGAGCGCCCCCCAGGACGGGCAGGCCTTCAAAGAGGAAGGCAAATGAAGATACGGCTGAGCCTTCATCAAAGAGGTATGGATTTGCAAATATGCACCTTGGCAGTCACATCCAACTGTGGCCTTTTCGTTTATCCTGCATCAGGAAAAAAGTGTGCCGGACTATATCCGGGGGTCTGACCGGTCATACTTCCCACAGCCATGAATCATCGGTGCCGCAGGGCCGTTTTACATGACCCCGGCTTTTCAGAAGAGGTGTTTAATGCCTTCAGCTCAGCTGATGCATACATCCGAGCTGCACGAGATGGGGTTATCAGAGCCACAAAGCAGCATTTAAAAGATGTACGGGTATGTTTACTTTGTCCGAATATGATAACCATATGCCAGCAGCCCCCGAGGCTTGATGAAGTTGGTACAAATGATTTAAGGATCGTTGTATAACCAGGTTCTTAGCGAGAAGAATGACCTGCTAGCCCAAGAGCTGGAAAAGTGTCGGACACAGCTAACTGCTGCTACCACCAAACTGGAAAAGTTCAAGAACGCGTCCTCTGGTAATATTTTCCTCCATCAAGAAATAATGATTATATGCCAGTTGTGCTGATACTATTGCTTATCTCATTACAGGGTCGTCAGTCCAACTGGAAGAGAAACTGAAGGCCACTCAAAAGGGCGAGAAAGAGGCGAAAAGACTACATGCCGCAGGCGAGCGCGTTCTGACCCGAGTCAGAGAGCAGAAAAACAAACTCTAGGATTCCAACATCCAGCTAGGCGAGGAACTGAAACATGTGCGGGCCCAACTGGCTGACTCCGTGAAGGAGAATAAAAGGCTGCGAGGCAACTTATTGAGTATGTGACCGAACTTACCTTATAATAGTTCAGAGATGAATGGTACTGACAAAGTTATGGTTGCAGGTATGCTGACAGGCCTTCCCGGAGAGGAGATGTCTAGATTGTCAGATGATTTGCTGCAGGGGCTGTTGCAAATGCATGAGCAAGCTCGGCAGGCTATGCGGAGTGTTGCTAAGGCCTTATGGCCACCCGCCTCCCCTCCAGGAAGTATGGAGGAGCTTGTAGAGCTATTGAAGGGAGCGCGGCGGCGTATCCGATTATGGAAAATATCAGCCTGCCGGGAGGGTGCGCGAGAGGCCTAGGCCATGGGGAAAACATGGTATACCAAGCTTGATCCGAATCACATGGCCCGGGTTGGACCTTTAGGGTCAGATGGGAAAGAAGTGCCCATTAATTTGGTATATGACCAAGTAGCAGTAGCTGTCAAATATTCCCAACAGGATTGTAAGTTAGATAGCCTGTTGGATGGTATAGAGGAGGAAATTTATAAGTCTAAGTGACTATGTACTTTCCTTCACATATGTAAATTCTAGCTGAATTGTAAAATGATTGTCATGGCAGACCTTTTTGCTTCAACCTCGGGATCCGAAGGTGCAGAGTGTTTCTGAATACCCATGCGGCCGAATAGACTGGGTTATGCATGGAAACCAGGCATAGGGGTCATAGTTTATTGAACAGACAAGTTGTATCCAGCTAGTTATGTTATATTACATTAAAGTTGTAAGAAACATCTTCCAGAGAGAATAGTTCCATTAGGGGTTCCTTTCCCTGGGTGTGCATGCGTTAATGTGCATGTCCGGACTATGATTGAAAAATCACAGTATGCGTGACTTCTGGGGCTTCACAATTGAGTGAATGGGAAAAACATCTTTAAGCCACCGACCGAATATTCCCTTAAGAACGCTAGCTTTCGGCTTCACCCAGTCTGAGGTACACATCCAGATGACCCGGCAGTAACAATCGCAGAGGTGCTCCGTTTATTCCCTAGCTGAACTAACAGGAACGTAGGGCATAAGCATAGGAGCTAGGCAACCCAGCTTGGCCAAAACTTAAGTCATATCGATGCATATAATGGCGAAGAAAAGGTACATATGGAAAAAACACATATGTAATGAGCTTGATGCTCGGAGAATAATAGCAAGCTTCTATATAAGAAGCCCCCAGGTATAATAGACGTACATTTTTCAAGATGTGTACATCAGGGGTGCGCGGTCTAACCGCACGAAAGTTTTAAGGTTAAAGGAAAAAAAGAAAACATGAAAAGAGAGAAAGGTGAAGGAGGCAACATGGGGAAGGGGACGAACAAAGAGTTCGGCTCTAGGTGTAGAACCTTCAGAGTCTGGCCGCGTTCCAGGGGTTCGGCTCCAGGCGATTGTCTGATGCATTACGCAGGCGGTACGCTCCTCAGGTGAGAACTTCGTCGATGATGAAGGTACCCTCCCACTTGGGCTTGAGTCTGTCCTTTTTCTTCTTCGGCAAGTGTAGAACAAGTTCGCCAATGTTATAAGTCTTGGCCCGCACTTCTCTGCTTTGATACCTGCAAGCCTACTGTTGATAAAATGCGGAACGGGCTTTTGCGACATCGCGCTCTTCCTGCAGGACATCTAAGCTATCCTGCCGATCCAGCTCGGCCTCTCTCTCTTCGTACATGTGCACTCGAGGTGAGTCATGAATAATGTCGCAGGGTAACACTACCTCTGCTCCGTACACCATGAAGAATGGTGTGTATCCGGTAGTGTGATTGGGCGTGGTCCGCAACCCCCAGAGTACGGAGTCGAGCTCCTCAACCCAGTGCTTGTCTGATTCTTTCAAAGACCGCACTAATCTAGGCTTGATGCCGCTCATAATAAGACCATTAGGTCGTTCGACTCGACCGTTTGTCTGCGGGTGATAGACAGAGGCGTAATCGAGCTTGATGCCTAGATTAGCGCACTAGGTTTGCACTTCATCGGCTGTGAAGTTGGAGCCGTTATCAGTGATGATGTTGTGTGGAACACCATAATGGTGTACAACGCCGGATATGCATTCTATCACCGGCCCGGACTCAATTAACTGGTTCGGCCTCTATCCACTTAGTGAATTTATCCACCATAACCAGCAGATATTTTTTCTCATGGCTTCATTCTTTAAGGGTTTCGACCAATCTAGTCCCTAGACCGCAAAAGGCCAAGTGATGGCGATTGTTTGTAGGGAGGTCGGGGGCATATGGCTTTGGTTTGCAAAGAGTTGGCATCCGACGCAATGTTGGACAAGGTGCTGTGAATCTTCTCGGGCCATCAACCAATAAAACCCTTTATGGAAGGCCTTGCTAACAAGGGCCCGAGCTGGGTGTGGTGCCCGCCGAGACCAGCATGAATCTCAGCCAAGAGCTGCCGCCCCTCCTCCTTGGAGATACATCTTTGAAGGACTCCGGTAGAGCTCTCCGTCATGAACCTTGTAGGCCTTCGAACGCCCGATGATGTCTACTACACAACCTTCTTCTTGTAGTCGTTGTTGGGCCTCCAAGTGCAGAGGTTTGTAGGACAGTAGCAAATTTCCTTCAAGTGGATGACCTAAGGTTTATCAATCCGTAGGAGGCGTAGGATGAAGATGGTCTCCCTCAAGCAACTCTACAACCAAATAACAAAGAGTCTCTTGTGTCCCCAACACACCCAATACAATGGTAAATTGTATAGGTGCACTAGTTCAGCGAAGAGATGGTGATACAAGTGGTATATGGATGGTAGATAATAGTTTTTGTAATCTGAAAATATAAAAATAGCAAGGTAAGAATGATAAAAGTGAGCGTAAACGGTATTGCAATGTGTTGAAACAAGGCATAGGGTTCATACTTTCACTAGTGCAAGTCCTCTCAACAATAATAACATAATTGGATCATATAACTATCCCTCAACATGCAACAAAGAGTCACTCCAAAGTCACTAATAGCGGAGAACAAACGAAGAGATTATGGTAGGGTACGAAACCACCTCAAAGTTATTCTTTCCAATCAATCCTTTGGGCTATTCCTATAAGTGTCACAAAAAGCCCTAGAGTTCGTACTAGAATAACACCGTAAGACACAAATCAACCAAAACCATAATGTCACCTAGATACTCCAATGTCACCTCAAGTATCCGTGGGTATGATTATACGATATCCATAACACAATCTCAGATTCATCTATTCAACCAACACATAGAACCCCAAAGAGTGCCCCAAAGTTTCACCCGGAGAGTCAAGACGAAAACGTGTGCCAACCCCTATGCATAGGTTCATGGGTGGAACCCACAAGTTGATCACCAAAACATACATCAAGTGGATCAATAGAATACACCATTGTCACCACGGGTATCCCACGCAAGACATACATCAAGTGTTATCAAATCCTTAATGACTCAATTCGATAAGATAACTTCAAAGGGAAAACTCAATCCATTACAAGAGAGTAGAGGGGGAGAAACATCATAAGGATCCAACTATAATAGAAAAGCTCGCGATACATCAAGATCGTATCACCTCAAGAACACGAGGGAGAGAGATGAAACACATAGCTACTGGTACATACCCTCAGCCCCGAGGGAGAACTACTCCCTATTCGTCATGGAGAGCATCGGGATAATGAAGATGGCCACCAGAGAAGGATTCCCCCTCCGACAGGGTGCCGGAACGGGTCTAGATTGGTTTCCGATGGCTACGGAGGCTTCTGGCAGTGGAACTCCCGATCTATTGTGCACCCCAATAGTTTTATGGTATATGGATATATATAGGCGGAAGAAATACATCAGGGGAGCCACGAGGGGCCCACGAGGATGGAGGGCGTGCCCAGGGGGGTGGGCGCGCCCCCCTGCATTGTGGCTTCCTCGTTGATCCCCTGACATGCACTCCAAGTCTCTTGTATTCCTTTCTTTCCAAAAATAACTTTTCCGAAGGTTTCATTCCGTTTGGACTCTGTTTGATATTCCTTTTCTTCGAAACCTAAAACAAGGAAAAAACAGAAACTGGCACTAGGCTCTAGGTTAATAGGTTAGTCCCAAAAATCATATAAAATAGCATATAAAACAGCCAAGGTTGATAATATAATAGCATGGAACAATAAAAAATTATAGATACATTAGAGACGTATCAGCATCCCCAAGTTAATTCCTGCTCGTCCTCGAGTAGGTAAATGATAAAAACATAATTTTTGATGTGGAATGCTACCTAACATATTTCTCTAGATAATTCTCTTCATTTGGGCATGAATGTTCAGATCCATAAGATTCAAGACAAAAGTTTAATATTGACATAAAAATAATAATACTTCAAGCATACTAACTAAGCAAATATGTCCTTCACGCAATTTTTTTGGGCCTTCTTCTTTTTTATGTCCTTTCTCTATCTCTCTCTTTTTTATTCCTCACTTGGGACAATGCTCTAGAAAATGATGATCATCACACTTCTATTTATTTGCAACTCAATGATTACAACTCGATACTAAAACAAAGTATGACTCTATATGAATGCCTACGGCGGTGTACGGGGATATGCAATGAACCAAGAGTGACATGTATGAAATAATTATGAACGGTGGCTTTGCCACAAATATTATGTCAACTACATGATCATGCTAAGCAATATGACAATGATGAAAGTGTCATGATAAACGGAATGGTGGAAAGTTGCATGGACATATATCTTGGAATGGCTATGGAAATGCCATAATAGGTAGATATGGCGGTTGTTTTGAGGAAGATATAAGGAGGTTTATGTGTGAAAGAGCATATCATATCATGGGGTTTGGATGCATCCGTGAAGTTTGCACCAACTCTCAATGTGAGAAAGGGCAATGCACGGTACCGAAGAGGCTAGCAATGATGGAAAGGTGAGAGTGCGTATAATCCATGTACTCAACATCAGTCATAATGAACTCACATACTTATTGCAAAAATCTACAAGTCATCAAAAACCAAGCACTACGCGCATGCTCCTAGGGGGATAGATTTGTAGTAAAAGACCATCGCTCGTCCCCGACCGCCACTCATAAGGAGGACAATCAAAGAACACCTCATGTTTCAAATTTGTTACATATCGTTTACCATACGTGCATGCTACGGGACTTGCGAACTTCAACACAAGCATTTCTCAAATTCACAACTACTCAACTAGCACAACTTTGATATCACTATCTCCATATCTCAAAACAATCATCAAGTATCAAACTTCTCTTAGTATTCAATGCACTTATATGAAAGTGTTTATTATATCCCTCCTGGATGCCCATCATATTAGGACTAGTTTCATAACCAAAGAAAATTACCATGCCGTTCTAAAGACTCTCAAAATAATATAAGTGAAGCATGAGAGTTCATCTATTTCTACAAAATAAAACCACCAAGGTGCTCTAAAAAGATATAAGTGAAGCACTAGAGCAACAACAAACTACTCTGAAAGATATAAGTGAAGCTCAATGAGTAGTCGAATAATTATGCAACTATGTGAAGACTCTCTAACATTTAATAATTTCAGATCTTGGTATTTTATTCAAAGATCAAGCAAAACTAAAAAAAATAAAATGACGCTCCAAGAAAAACACATATCATGTGGTAAATAAAAATATAGCTCCAAGTAAAGTTACCGATGAACGAAGACGAAAGAGGGGATGCCTTCCGGGGCATCCCCAAGCTTGAGCTTTTGGTTGTCCTTGATTATCTTGGGGTGCCATGGGCATCCCCAAGCTTAGGCTCTTGCCACTCCTTATTCCATAGTCCATCGAATCTTTACCCAAAACATGAAAACTTCACAACACAAAACATAACAGAAAACTTGTAAGTTCCGTTAGTATAAGAAAATAAATCACCACTTACGTACTGTTGTGAACTCATTCTAAATTCATATTGGTGTAATATATACTGTATTCCAACTTATCTATGGTTCATAACCTCCGATACTACTCATAGATTCATCAAAATAAGCAAACAACACATCGAAAACAGAATCTGTCAAAAACAGAACAGTCTATAGTAATTTGGATCAAACGTATACTTATGGAACACCAAAAATTCTAAAATAATTTCTGGACCTCTGGAATTTATCTATTAATCATCTGCAAAAATAATTAACTAAATATAACTCTCCAAATAAAAATGGCAGCAATTCTCGTGAGCGCTAAAGTTTCTGTTTTTTACAGCATGATCGCAAAGACATCACCCAAGTCTTCCCAAAGTTTCTACTTGGCACAAACACTAATTGAAACATAAAACCTCAATAATAACATAGGATAGATAAAATTAATATTACTAAACAGGAACTAAAAGCAAGGAACTAAGATAAAATTGGGTTGCCCCCAACAAGCGCTATCGTTTAACGCCCCTTGCTAGGCATGATGATTTCAATGATGCTCACATAAAAGATAAGAATTGTAACATCAAGAGAGCATCATGAAGAATATTACTAGCACACTTAAGTCTAACCCACTTCCTATGCATAGGGATTTTGTGAGCAAACAACTTATGAGAACAATAATCAACTAGCATAGGAAGGCGAAACAAGCATAGCTTCAAAACTTTAAGCGCATAGAGAGGAAACTTGATATTATTGCAATTCCTACAAGCATATATTCCTCGCTCATAATAATTTTCAGTAGCATCATGAATGAATTCAACAATATAACCAGCACCTAAAGCATTATTTTCATGATGCATAAGCAAAATTCTTCTCATTCGGAATAGTGGGAGTATCATAAGAGACTCGAATACTATAAATTGTTTCCACATTAAAAGAGTAATGTTCAGAAAAGGGGTAATCATAATCATGACAAGTTTTATAAATATATTCACTACTTTTTATAGCATAAGTATCATCACAATAATCATCATAAGTAGGAGGCATGCTATCATCATTATAAATTTGCATATCAAAACTTGGGAGACTAAAAATATCATCTTCATTAAACGTAGCATCCCCAAGCTTGGGACAAACATTAATTGGAGCAAATATATTCTCAAAAACATCATCTTCATCAAACATAGCATCCCCAAGCTTGGCCCTTTTCATATCATAAGCATAATCACCCTCATCATTAATAGTATGGATAGCACCAATAGTATAGCAATTATTATATTGTTCCAAGAAAGTGCCAAAAAGATTTTCAAGATCTTAAGAAGTATCATTATCTTCCTCAATTATATTTTCATGAGGCAAAACAGTAATAGGAGCAGCATTATTTGGGAGATATATCTTTTTACCTCTCTTCCTTTTTCTTTTCTTCTTCTTCACCTCATGTGTGGGTTCAATCCTCTTTTTGGAGCTCCTTATTAATGAGATTGGTTGAATATAAGGCTCCTCCTCGTTACCTGATTCTTCATAAGAAATAATAGGAGAATATTGGGAAGTCTCTTCCCTTTCGCTAGTATTCTCTTCATCCTCTATTTGTTTTCTTTTCTTAAAGTAATTGGCAATATAAGGATTTTCAATGCAATTCACCGCACAATACATATAAATTTCCTCTAGATCAAAACCAAGAAGTTTATAACGGGCAAATTCTGTAAGATGCTTAGTTATACATTTCATTTCTTTGTAACCCATAAGCAAACCGAGTGCATTATAATGTGCAAGGGAAATCAAGTCATCACAATTTTTGGACACGATTAGATCAAGAAACAATTTGCATCGGATAGCTAAATGACCCTGTTCATTGCAAAGTCCACAAGTACGGCAAAGAAAATTTAAATTTTCAGCACAATCATCTAGCCTTTCTTGCAACAATATAGTTTCTAAGTGGTTATGCCTCTTGCAATATCTATCTTCCCTATTTGGTGTGTACTTACAAACCCAATGCACTCCATAAAAATTGACATGTTTATAGGAGACATTTTCATCATAACTAGTGCAAGCATCATTAGCACCATGGATATTCAAGGAGTTCATACTAACAACATTGCAATCATGCTCTTCATTCAAAGATTTAGTGCCAAACATTTTAATGCATTCTTCTTCTAACACTTTGGCACAATTTTCCTTTCCATCATACTCACGAAAGTGAAGGAAATATGCCCTAGAGGCAATAATAAAGTTATTATTTATTTCCTTATATCATGATAAATGTTTATTATTCATGCTAGAATTGTATTAACCGGAAACATAATACATGTGTGAATACATAGACAAACAGAGTGTCACTGGTATGCCTCTACTTGACTAGCTCGTTGATCAAAGATGGTTATGTTTCCTAACCATAGACATGATTTGTCATTTGATTAACGGGATCACATCATTAGGAGAATGATGTGATTGACATGACCCATTCCGTTAGCTTAGCACTTGATCGTTTGGTTTGTTGCTATTGCTTTCTTCATGACTTATACATGTTCTTATGACTATGAGATTTTGCCACTCCCATTTACCGGAGGAACACTTTGTGTGCCACCAAACGTCACAACGTAATTGGGTGATTATAAAGGTGCTCTACAGGTGTCTCCAAAGGTACTTGTTGGGTTGGCGTATTTTGAGATTAGGATTTGTCACTCCAATTGTCGGAGAGGTATCTCTGGGCCCCCTCAGTAATGCACATCACTATAAGCCTTGCAAGCATTGCAACTAATGAGTTAGTTGCAGGATGATATATTACGGAACGAGTAAAGAGACTTGCCGGTAACGAGAATGAAATAGGTATTGAGATACCAATGATCGAATCTCGGGCAAGTAACATACCGATCACAATGGGAACAACGTATGTTGTTATGTGGTTTGACCGATAAAGATCTTCGTAAAATATGTGGGAGCCAATATGAGCATCCAGGTTCCGCTATTGGTTATTGGCCGAAGACGTGTCTCGGTCATGTCTACATAGTTCTCGAACCCTAGGGTCCGCACACTTAAAGTTTCGGTGATGATTGTATTATGAGTTTATGTGATTTGATGTACCGAAGGTAGTTAGGAGTCCCGTATGAGATCATGGACATGACGAGGAGTCTCGAAATGGTCGAGACGTAAAGATCGATATATTGGACGACTATATTCGGACATCGGAAAGGTTCCGAGTGATTCGGGTATTTTCGGAGTACCGGGAAGTTACGGGAATTCACCGGGAGAAGTATTGGGCCTTATTGGGCCATACGGGAATAGAGGAGAGAGGCCAAAAGGAAGGAGGCACGCGCGCCCCCTCTGGTCCGAATTGGACAAGGGGTACATCCCCCTTTTCCTTTTCCCTCTCCCCCTCTTTCCTTCTCTCCTACTCCGGAAAGGAAAGGGGAATCCTTCTAGGACTTGGGAGTCCTAGTAGGACTCCCCACACTTGGCGCGCCCCCTCTAGGGCCGGCCTCTCCCTCCCTCCTTTATATACCCGGGTAGGGGGACACCTCTAGACACAGCAATTGATCGTTTGACCTTCTAGCCATGTGCGGTGCCCCCCTCCACCATAATCCACCTCGATCACATCGTAGCAGTGCTTAGGCGAAGTCCTGTGTCGGTAGCATCATCATCACTGTCATCACGCCGTCATGCTGTCGGAACTCTCCCTCGAAGCTCTGCTGGATCGGAGTTCGTGGGACGTCATCGAGCTGAACGTGTGCTGAACTCGGAGGTGTCGTACGTGCGGTACTTGGATCGGTCGGATCGTGAAGACGTACGACTACATCAACCGCGTTGTGCTAACGCTTCTGCTTTCGGTCCACGAGGGTACGTGGACAACACTCTCCCCTCTCATTGCTATGCATCACCATGATCTTGCGTGTGCGTAGGAATTTTTTTGAAATTACTACGTTCCCCAAAAGTGGCATCCGAGCCAGGTTTTATGCGTAGATGTCATATGCACGTGTAGAACACAAGTGAGTTGTGGGCGATATAGGTCATACTGCTTACCAGCATGTCATACTTTGGTTCGAAGGTATTGTTGGATGAAGCGGCCCGGACCGACATTACGTGTACGCTTACGCGAGACTGGTTCTACCGACGTGCTTTGCACACAGGTGGCTGGCGGGTGTCAGTTTCTCCAACTTTAGTTGAACCGAGTGTGGCTACGCCTGGTCCTTGCGAAGGTTAAAATAGCACCAACTTGACAAACTATCGTTGTGGTTTTGATGCGTAGGTAAGAACGGTTCTTGCTCTGACCTTAGCAGCCACATAAAACTTGCAACAACGAAGTAGAGGACGTCTAACTTATTTTTGCAGGGCATGTTGTGATGTGATATGGTCAAGACGTGATGAGATATAAGTTGTTGTATAAGATGATCATGATTTCTTGAAGTTATCGGCAACTGGCAGAAGCCTTATGGTTGTCTCTTTATTGCATAAGATGCAAGCGCAAAATAATTGCTTTACTTTATCGCTATGCGATAGCAAAAGTTGCAAGAGCAATAGTTGGCGAGACGACCATGTGATGACACATTGATATAGATCAAGATGATGGTGATCATGGTGTCATGCCGGTGATGATGGAAATCATGATGATGCTTTGGAGATGGAGATCAAAGGCACAAGATGATGATGGCCATATCATGTCACATATATTGATTGCATGTGATGTTTATCTTTTATACATCTTATTTTGCTTAGTTCGACGATAGCTTTATAAGATGATCTCTCACTAATTATCAAGGTACAAGTGTTCTCCCTGAGTATGCACCGTTGCGAAAGTTCTTTGTGCTGAGACACCACGTGATGATCGGGTGTGATAGGCTCTACGTTCAAATACAACGGGTGCAAAACAGTTGCACACACGGAATACTCAGGTCAAACTTGACGAGCCTAGCATATAACAGATATGGCCTCGGAGCACTGAGACCGAAAGGTCGAGCGTGAATCATATAGTAGATATGATCAACATAGTGATGTTCACCATTAAAACTACTCCATCTCACGTGATGATCGGACATGGTTTAGTTGATATGGATCACGTGATCACTTAGAGGATTAGAGGGATGTCTATCTAAGTGGGAGTTCTTAAGTAATATGATTAATTGAACTTAAATTTATCATGAACTTAGTCCTGGTAGTATTAGCATATTTATGTTGTAGATCAATAGCTCGCGTTTAGCTCCCCTATTTTATTTTTGATATGTTCCTAGAGAAAACTAAGTTGAAAGATGTTAGTAGCAATGATGCGGATTGGATCCGTGATCAGAGGTTTATCCTCATTGTTGCACAGAAGAATTATGTCCTTGATGCACCGCCAGGTAACAAACCTATTGCAGGAGCAGATGCAGATGTTATGAACGTTTGGCTAGCTCAATATGATGACTAGTTGATAGTTTAGTGCACCATGCTTAAACGGCTTAGAATCAGGACTTCAAAGACGTTTTGAACGTCATGGACCATATGAGATGTTCCAGGAGTTGAATTTAATATTTCAAGCAAATACCCGAGTTGAGAGATATGAAGTCTCCAACAAGTTCTATAGCTAAAAGATGGAGGAGAATAGCTCAAGCAGTGAGCATGTGCTCAGATTGTCTGGGTACTATAATCGCTTGAATGAAGTGGGAGTTAATCTTCCAGATAAAATAGTGATTGACAGAATTCTCTAGTCACCATCACCAAGTTAGTAGAACTTCGTGATGAACTATAATATGCATCAAATGTTGAAGGATTCCCAAGCTCTTTGTGATGCTGAAATTGACGAAGGTCGAAATCAAGAAAAGCATCAAGTGTTGATGGTAAACAAAACCACTAGTTTGAAGTAAAGGGACAAAGGGAAGAAAGGGGAACTTCAAGAAGAACGGCAAGCAAGTTGCTGCTCAAGTGAAAAAACCCAAGTCTGGACCTAAGCCTGAAACTGAGTGCTTCTACCTCAAAGGGACTGCTCACTTGAAGCGGAACTACCCCATGTAATTGGTGGATAAGAAGGATGGCAAAGTGAACATATGTATATTTGATATACATGTTATTGATGTGTACTTTACTAGTGTATATAGCAACCCCTCAGTATTTGATACTAGTTCTGTTGTTAAGAATAGTAACTCGAAACGGGAGTTGCAGAATGAACAGAGACTAGTTAAGGGTGAAGTGATGATGTGTATTGGAAATGGTTCCAAGATTGATATGATCATCATCACACACTCCCTATACTTTCGGGATTAGTGTTAAACCTAAAATAAATGTTATTTAGTGTTTGTGTTGAGCATGAATATGATTGGATGATGTTTATTGCAATACGGTTATTCATGTAAGTTAGAGAATAACTGTTGTTCTGTTTACATGAATAAAACCTTCTATGGTCATACACCCAATGAAAATGGTTTGTTGGATCTCGATCATGGTGATACACATTTTTATAATATTGAAGCCAAAAGATGCAAAGTTAATAATGATAGTGCAACTTATTTGTGGCACTGCCGTTTAGGTCATATTGGTGTAAAGCGCATGAAGAAAATCCATGCTGATGGGCTTTTGGAATCACTTGATTATGAATTAGTTGATGCTTGCGAACCATGCCTCATGGGCAAGATGACTAAGACTCCGTTCTCCAAAACAATGGAGCGAGCAACAGATTTATTGAAAATCATACATACTGATGTATGTGGTCCGATGAATATTGAGGCTCACGGCAGGTATCATTATTTTCTGATCTTCACAGATGATTTGAGCAGATATGAGTATATCTACTTGATGAAACACAAGTCTGAAACATTTGAAAAGTTCAAAGAATTTCAGAGTGAAGTGGATAATTATCGTAACAAAAAATAAAAGTTTCTACGATATGATCATAGAAGTAAAATATTTGAGTTACGAGTATGGCCTTCAGTTAAAACAATGTGAAATAGTTTCACTACTCACGCCACCTGGAACACCACAGTGTAAGGGTGTGTCTGAATGTCGTAACCGTACTTTATTAGATATGGTGCAATCTATCTCTTACCAATTTACCACTATCTTTTTGGGGTTATGCATTAGAGACAGCTACATTCACGTTAAATAGGGCACCATCTAAATCCGTTGAGACGACACCGTATGAACTATGGTTTTTCAAGAAACCTAACTGTCATTTCTTAAAGTTTGAGGTTGCAATGCTTATGTGAAAAAGTTTCAACCTGATAAGCTCAAACCCAAATCGGAGAAGTGCGTCTTCATAGGATACCCAAAATAAAATGTTGGGTACACCTTCTATCACAGATCCGAAGGCAAGATATTCATTGCTAAGAATGGATCCTTTCTAGAGAAGGAGTTTCTCTCGAAAGAAGTGAGTGGGAGGAAAGTAAAACTTTATGAGGGAACTGTACCTGCTCCCTTATTGGAAAGTAGTTCATCACAGAAATCTTTTCCTATGACTACTACACCAATTAGTGAGGAAGCTAATGATGATGATCATGTAACTTCAGATCAAGTTACTACCGAACCTCGTAGGTAAACCAGAGTGAGATACGCACCGGAGTGGTACGGTAATCCTGTTCTGGAGGTCATGTTACTTGACCATGATGAACCTACGAACTATGAGGAAGCGATGATGAGCCCAGATTCCGCGAAATGGCTTGAGGCCATGAAATCTGAGATGAGATCCATTTATAAGAACAAAGTATGGACTTTGATTGACTTGCCCAAAGATCGGCGAGCCATCGAGATTAAATGTATCTTCAAGAGGAAGACGGACGCTGATAGTAGTGTTACTATCTACAAAGCTAGATTTGTCGCAAAAGGTTTTCGACAAGTTCAAGGTGTTGACTACGATGAGAGTTTCTCACTCGTATCTATGCTTAAGTCTGTCCGAATCATGTTAGCAATTTCCACATTTTATGAAATATGGCAAATGGATAAACAAAACTACATTCCTTAATGGATTTATTAAGGAAGAGTTGTATACGATGCAACAAGAAAGTTTTGCCAATCCTAAAGGTGCTAACAAAATATGCAAGCTCCAGCGATCCATCTATGGACTGGTGCAAGCATCTCGGAGTTGGAATATACGCTTTGATAAGTTGATCAAAGCATATAGTTTTATAAAGACTTGCGGTGAAGCCTGTATTTACAAGAAAGTGAGTGGGAGCACTACAGCATTTCTGATAAGTATATGTGAATGACATATTGTTGATCGGAGATAATGTAGAATTATTATGCAAAGCATAAAGGAGTGTTTGAAAGGAGCTTACATATTGAGCATCAAGATCTATAGAGATAGATAAGACGCTTGATAAGTTTTTCAATTAGTACATACCTTGACAAGTAGTTCAAAATGGAACAGTCAAAGAAAGAATTCTTGCCTGTGTTACAAGGTGTGAAACTGAGTAAGACTCAAAGCCTGACCATGGCAGAAGATAGAAAGATAATGAAAGTCATTCCCTATGCCTTGGCCATAGGTTCTATAAAATATGCCATGCTGTGTACTAGATCTATTGTATACCCTACATTGTTTTTGGCAAGGGAGTACAATAGTGATCTAGGAGTATATCATTGGACAGCGGTCAAAATTATCCTTAGTGGAATAAGGATATGTTTCTCAATTATGGAGGTGACAAAAAGGTTCATCGTAAAGGGTTACGTCGATGCAAATTTTGACACTGATCCAGATGACTCTAAATCTCAATCTGGATACATATTGAAAGTGGGAGCAATTAGCTAGAGTAGCTCCGTGCAGAGCATTGTTGACATAGAAATTTGCAAAATACTCACGGATCTGAATGTGGCAGACCAGTTGACTAAACTTCTCTCACAAGCAAAACATGATCACACCTTAGTACTCTTTGGGTGTTAATCACATAGCAATATGAACTAGATTATTAACTCTAGGAAACCCTTTGGGTGTTGGTCACATATCGATGTGAACTATGGGTGTTAATCACATGGTGATGTGAACTATTGGTATTAAATCACATGGCGATGTGAACTAGATTATTGACTCTAGTGCAAGTGGGAGACTGAAGGAAATATGCCCTAGAGGCAATAATAAAGTTATTATTTATTTCCTTATATCATGATAAATGTTTATAATTCATGCTAGAATTGTATTAACCGGAAACATAATACATGTGTGAATACATAGACAAACAGAGTGTCACTAGTATGCCTCTACTTGACTAGCTCCTTGATCAAAGATGGTTATGTTTCCTAACCATAGACATGAGTTGTCATTTGATTAACGAGATCACATCATTAGGAGAATGATGTGATTGACTTGACCCATTCCGTTAGCTTAGCGCTTGATCATTTAGTTTGTTGCTATTGCTTTCTTCATGACTTATACATGTTCCTATGACTATGAGATTATGCAATTCCCATTTACCGAAGGAGCACTTTGTGTGCTACCAAACGTCACAACGTAACTGGGTGATTATAAAGGTGCTCTACAGGTGTCTCCGAAGGTACTTGTTGGGTTGGCATATTTCGAGATTAGGATTTGTCACTCCGATTGTCGGAGAGGTATCTCTGAGCCCACTCGGTAATGCACATCACTATAAGCCTTGCAAGCATTGCAACTAATGAGTTAGTTGTGGTATGATGTATTACGGAATGAGTAAAGAGACTTGCCGGTAACGGGATTGAAATAGCTATTGAGATACCGACGATCGAATCTCGGGTAA
The DNA here is from genome assembly GCF_018294505.1 of Triticum aestivum. Lineage (NCBI taxonomy): Eukaryota > Viridiplantae > Streptophyta > Magnoliopsida > Poales > Poaceae > Triticum > Triticum aestivum. The sequence continues at coordinate 302,108,405 of NC_057803.1, read as the reverse complement.
GTAACATACCGATGACAAAGGGAACAACGTATGTTGTTATGCAGTTTGATCGATAAAAATCTTCGTAGAATATGTGGGAGCCAATATGAGCATCCAGGTTCCGCTATTGGTTATTGGCCGGAGATGTGTCTCGGTCATGTCTACATAGTTCTCGAACCCGTAGGGTCCGCACGCTTAAAGTTTCGGTGACGATTTGTATTATGAGTTTATGTGATTTGATCTTCCGAAGGTAGTCCGGAGTCTCGGATGAGATCGGGAACATGACGAGGAGTCTCGAAATGGTCGAGATGTAAAGATCGATATATTGGACGACTATATTCGGACATCGGAAAGGTTCCGAGTGAGTCGGGTATTTTCGGAGTACCGGGGAGTTACGGGAATTCACCGGGAGAAGAATTGGGCCTTATAGGGCCATACGGGAATAGAGGAGAGAGGCCAAAAGGAAGGAGGCAACCCCCCTGGTCTGAATTGGACAAGGAGTGCAGCCCCCTTTTTCTTTTCCCTCTCCCCCTCTTTCCTTCTCTCCTACTCCGGAAAGGAAAGGAGAATCCTACTAGGACTTGGTAGTCCTAGTAGGACTCCACACACTTGGCGCGCCACCTCTAGGGCCGGCCTCTCCCTCCCTCCTTTATATACGGGGGCAGGGGGACACCTCTAGACACAACAATTGATCGTTTGCTCTTTTAGCCGTGTGCGGTTCCCCCCTCCACCATAATCCACCTCGATCATATCGTAGCAGTGCTTAGGCGAAGCCCTGCATCGGTAGCATCATCATCACCGTCATCACGCTATCGTACTGATGGAACTCTCTCTCGAAGCTCTGCTGGATCGGAGTTCATGGGACGTCATCGAGCTGAACGTGTGCTGAACTCGGAGGTGCCATATGTTCGGTACTTGGATTGGTCGGATCATGAAGACGTATGACTACATCAACCGCATTGTGCTAACGCTTCCGCTTTCGGTCTACGAGGGTACATGGACACCACTCTCCCCTCTCATTGCTATGCATCACCATGATCTTGCGTGTGCGTAGGAATTTTTTTGAAATTACTACATTCCCCAACAGAAAGATATTAAAAACATGAAGCATATGAGGTAGACTCAATTCCATTTTAATTTTCTTTTATAAACTAAACTAGTGCTAAAACAAGAAATAAAAATATTTGATTGCAAGATCTAAAGATATACCTTCAAGCAATCACCTCCCCGGCAACGGCGCCAGAAAAGAGCTTGATGTCTACTACACAACCTTCTTCTTGTAGACGTTGTCGGGCCTCCAAGTGCAGAGGTTTGTAGGACAGTAGAAAATTTCCCTCAAGTGGATGACCTAAGGTTTATCAATCCGTAGGAGGCATAGGATGAAGATGGTCTCTCTCAAGCAACCTTGCAACCAAATAACAAAGAGTCTCTTGTGTCCCCAACACACCCAATACAATGGTAAATTGTATAGGTGCACTAGTTCGGCGAAGAGATGGTGATACAAGTGGTATCACTACAAAAAGAAGACACATCCGTGACATTTTGGGCCGAACAAAAAAAAATTTGTCATACATATGACACTTCTATGATGATAATTGTGACAAAACCCAGTATCATCATAGATGTGGTGGGCTCCTACTTCTATGACAAAAAATCATGACAGAAAATGGGCTTTTCGTCTTGGGCGGGCCAGAGAAGCAGCTGCATGACATTCTTTGGGCCGTCCATGATGGAAAAAACCGTGGTAGAAGCGAGGGGGAGGAGAATTTCGGGGAGTTCCCGGTTACGGTGGGAGGTCGGGGGCCGAGCGATGCGAGTTTCTCTCGTACATGTACACGCGTGTGTGCGAGGCGTTGGCTCTAACTGAACCCGAGCGAGGCGTTGGGCTCTAACTGAACCCGAGAGATTGCACTGCAGGCTATGCGTTACTAAACCCGAGCGATCGATCGACGGCTGTTAACTGAACCCGATCGAGCGATTCATTCGCTACTGCTGCTAACTGAAGCCGATCGATGGGATGAACGGTGAGCGTTGCGGGGGGTTGGATGAACAGTGAGTGGTGGCGTTGCCTCTGGGTGAACAGGACCCCATGGTGTGGTGGAGGGCTGGATGAATAGTAGACGGTGGAGGGGTGCCCGTGGAGGGGTGGATGAACAGGACCTCGTGGTGTGGAGGGCTGGATGAACAGTAGACGGTGGAGGGGTGGTTGAACAGGACCCCGTGGTGTGGAGGGCTGGATGAACAGTAGACGGTGGAGGGGTGCCCGTGGAGGGGTGGTTGAACAGGACCCCGTGGTGTGGAGGGCTGGATGAACAATTTACGATGGAGGGGTGGTTGAACAGTAGCCGGTGGAGTAGCGCACGGTAGAGGCTGGATGAACAGGAGCCCGTGGAGGCTGGATGAACAGGAGCCCGTGGAGGCTAGAGCAGGTCGATGGTGGAGATGAACAGTATCCCGTGGAGTCCCGTTTTGCGGTACGCCACACCCCTCCCGATGAACAGGACCCCCATTTCGACCATAGTTCTCCAACACAAGTCCGTTTCCTCCGTTTTGCGATATGCCACACCCCTCCCAATCAACAGGACCCCCGTTTTGACCGTAGGAGGTCCGTTTCCTCCGTTTTGCGGTACGCCAGACCCCTCCCGATGAACAGGATCCCATTTCGACCGTGGCTGGTCGAAGACAAGGCCGTTTCCTCCATTCTGCGGTACGCCAGGCCTCGTTTCCATCGCCTGTTCCGTCCAAGCCCTCCCGATGAACACGACGCATTCCGTTGCCTCCCCATGAACACGACGCATTCCATTGCCTCCCCATGAACACGACGACGACGCTGTTTCCCCGTTCCGACCCAGCCATGTACACGAGCCGTCGCCGTACGTATGCACGAGTAGGCGTTCGAGACCCTGCCCGTATGTACACATACATGGCCGTATTTTCTTTCTTGCACCCTGGCCGTTGTACATACGTGTAAATGCTACGTGCGCGCCTCTACTACGACACGTGGCGCCTCTACTATGACATGTGTGGGCCTCTACATCGACCAGTATGTAGGTACACGTTCGCAACCAGAATGACAATGCTACGTATGCTTCGACCAGGTGGGCCCCGACTGTCAGGCACTTCCTTGCCAGCAGTCAGTGGGCGAATCGTTTTGTTTTTTTTTGCCCGGACGCACTTCCTTACGTGCGAAGATGTAGCTGGTGGGTCCCAACGGTCAGGAGGGTCGTTTTTTTTCGCGAAATACAGTGGCCCGTCCGGTGGGTCCCACTGTCAGGTGGAGGAATAATTATTTTGCATGTAATAAGGAGGCACTTCCTTGCTGCGGCCGTGGACCCAGCTGTCAGCCTCTCCACATACAGTCCATGTCCGAGAAGCCGTTCCTTGACCACGTTGACCACGCCGCGCCGAGAGCACCAGGGCGGTGGACGACGGCAAGGCCTAGGAAGGGGACGACTCGGAGCCGGGGAAGATGCGATAGTGGATGCCCACGCGTAGAGGAGTATGAGGGTTCACTAGTTCGCTGCGGTGTGAGGCTGCCGTCGCCACAGAATAACAGGGGGTGTGGGTGAGTAGAGGGATGGCCTGCCCAGCGGTGGGAGTAGTAGGGGGCGATGAGGCCTCCGCCGCATCGCAGCCGGCCACGGGAGGCAGGAGAACGAGGCACGACTGGCGCTTGTTTGGGCGGCTGGAGCAAGAAGACTAAAGGTTGAAGAAGCACTACGGCCGTTGGATGGACATCGTACGGTCACTGGAGCTAGAATCGTGCATATTGACTAAGTTGACAAAGCCCTCCGTCCCCGTCAACTTAGTAGGACCACAAGTCAGCCTGCCACTATACTGGGTCCCAGCTAACAGGGGGAGTATTCATTTTTTGTGTGCGTAATAAGGAGGCACTTCCTTGCGTGCAAGATATAGCTGGTGGGTCCAAGCTATCAGCGGCCGTAACCTTTTTTCGCGAAATACAGAGGCCCTTTCGGTGGCTCCCAGATGTCAGGTGGAGGAATCATTATTTTGCGCGTAATAAGGAGGCATTTCCTTGTGTGCGGCCATGGACCCAGCTGTCGGCCTCTCCATGTAAAGTCCACTTCAGATGCATGTCGGTCGTTGACCACGTTGACCAAGCCGCGCCGAGAGCAACCGGGCGGTGGACGACGGCGAGGCCTAGGAAGGGAACGACACAGAGGCAGGGAAGACTCGGCAATTGTTTCCCACGCGGAGGGGAGTACGACTGTACGAGCCTTTACTGGTTCGTCTGCCATCGCCGGAGAATAACAGCAGGTGTGGGTGAGTAGAGAGATGGCTAGGCCAGCGATGGGAGTACGGTGGTGTCTGTGGGAACGACACCTATGGGATCACAAGAATCCCTACTACGGTTAGTGGGGCGCGGGGTCGTGAGAAGAGTGGATCAAACATATAGTACATAGTTTGTTTATCCAGGTTTGGCCGCGAGGATGCGTAAAACCCTACTCCTGCTTTGGTGGATGTATATTCCTGTTCTTGAGCTAGCTCTGGGGCACTAGGAGCTCCAAAAAGGCGAATCCTTCTCCTGGTCGCCTCGGGCCTCCTTTTATAGAAAAAGGGGTCGCCACAGTGGCACACAAGAGATGGAAAGGGTATAGTGATGCGAGGTTATCCCTCGCATTACATGACAAGGCGCATTTAATGCGTTTTGCTTAGGTGTTCTTGCTTTACCGGGGACGGGGGAGAAATTTGTCTCGTCCGTCGCATGCTCCTTCTTGTGTCGACACGCGCCCTGGCCAGCGATGCCTGTGATGCCATGTAGGTAGGCAGGCAGCTGAGGTAGCGCAGTGGTGGGTCTTCACGAAGATATGCATGCCGCCACGCAGGTGCCTGCCCAGCTGGTTGGGTCCGCAGCTGCATGCGTACGGTGGTGGAGGTTTAGTCAGCGTGGGCCTGATGGTGGCCCTGCGGATGTCCTTGGCAAGGGCCTTGCCGGGGCCCCGACAAGGGTCTTGCCGAGGTGCCTGCTGTCATCCCCGGCAAGGCGCTTGCTGGGGTCTCGTGGTCTTCCCTGGCTGGTATCTCGCCAAAGGTCGTCGTCTTCTTAGTGCGTATCTGATCTTGAATGTCTTCACAAAGATCTGCATGCCACCATGGGGATGTCTCCTGAATCCTTGCCCCTTGGGGGCAGTGGACTCAAGGGTAATTTGCTCCGTAGGCGTGGGGCGAGTCGCCGCGGCAAGGGTCTTGTCGGGGTTGCCAAAGCTGTCTCCCGGCAAGGATCTTGCCGGGGGAGTCCGCTTCGTCCCTTTTGCTCTTCGTGGTCTTGGCCTTGGCGTCGTCCTAGTTCCCTTGAGCTTCTGTCTTACCCTGGCTCACCTCCCTTGCCCTTGCTTGGTGTGGTGGTGCCCGCGGCTCTGACTGCCCATGCACAGTTATAGGGGTACAAAAAGTGCACCCCTCTTTTTGTACACCAACAGGAGCCCCCGGGCCTGGGCCACACATAAGCGCAACGCGTTATTGGGCTAGTCCCAAAAACGGTGCACGGGCAGGCGGGGCGGTTTTTTACCGCGGTATGATTTTTCGCGCGTTGCGCTTCCCAAGACTCTCGCGCGTGGCATGGTGTGGGGAGGTGCGTGTGATGTGGGCGGCATGCGTGGGGTTGGTTCCCGCGGGCATGCGTCACATCACAGTTAATGTGAAAGGAGGCGGCCCGTGTTTTCCACCATAAAAAAGGAATAACCGTGGGCGCGCTGCTAACTTTCTCCTCTTTCCTCGTGCCTTCTCCAATCTCAGAGCCGCCGTTTGCTCTCTTCCTTCCTAAGCTTCCGCCGTCGCCCGCCGTTGTTGCTTCGCCATCCCCCTCCCTCAGTCCTCTAATTTTCTTAGCCTCCATGGTGCCCAAATCCGTCAAGGGCAAGGGGGTGGCCTAGGGCGCTGGGACTGTGGAGCCGCCGAAGAGTGCGCTATTGGGGGACCGGACAAAGTCCTCCTTCTTCCCCTCGACGGTTGATGTTCGTTAGCTCCGGGCCTCCTTCAGGTCTCTATGGGGAGTGAACACGGGGGGAGATAATTCGGGACATCCGGTGACACGCGTCATTCCTGCCGCTTGCGCCGATCCTGCCCCAAATCGGTATCCCTTTTTCATCGATTATCTTTCTTGCGGGTTATGCCCCCCTTTTTCCGATTTCTTCTGCGACATTATGCACACCTTCGGCTTTCGCCTCTTGGATTTTACTCCGAATGTGGTGGCGTGCATAGCTTTCTTTGCGCATCTTTGCGAAGGCTTTGCCGGGGTGCAGCCCAACACGACACTCTTCCGCCATTATTTCTCCCCTCGGATCCAGCTGGGAGGTGCCCTCTCTAGTTGCGTCACCTGGATCCCAAGATCCAAGGGGGCATACCCGGACGGTGCCGTGAAGGAGAGGTGGGAGGAATGGCGTGGCCGGTGGTGCTGGATTGAAGATGAAGACCCGCCGAAATTCTGCAAGGTCCGCCGAGTGCCGCCGGTTCACGGCAGCGATTGGGGTGATGTCGATGCCGCCGACGAGAGGCTCACTGTCGCCACCACCAAGATTCTCCGGCTGACCCGGGCTGGACTCACCCTTGAGATGATCGGGGCGGACTTCATTCACCGCTGGATCGCACCGTTGCACAATAAGGGGAGGCCAGCCTGGCTCTTTACGAATCCGGCTGACATTATGCGACTCCGCCCTGGCCTCGACCATAATTTCACGGTGATGGCGCATGCCCACTTCTGCCAGCGGCTTTTTCAGCTTGATGTGGGTCGTGACGGCGAGGTCGAACGGACGGGCAAGGCCGCGTGGGCTGCCGCAAAGGTCGGCAAGGCCCTCAAGGGGCCGCTTTTCAAGTTGCCAGCGGGGGTGGTCCCGTTGTGCAATAATTCACGTCGGTCCGAGATCATCGCTATGATGCCGGACTGTAATGCGCACGGCGCTGTCCTGAGCTGGAAAGAGCCGAAGGATGCGGATGTGCAACAATTTTTTGAGACCCTGATTGAGGTATATGTTAATGCTGACGCCAAGCGGTGGCTTGTCATGGACACTACCCAGGCAGAGCTGGACTACATCGCCACTAGGGCGAGGGAGGCACAGCTTTCCATGGAGGCCGGCAGCGCCGGGGGTGTGGAGGACAAGGTCGCAATGGCTGCGGAGGAAGAGGAGCTCACCCGGTGGGCGGTGGCCTCCGGGGAGGTTAGCAACGCCGACATGGGAGCTCCGCTTGTCGAAGATGCAGCCGACAGTCGTCGGGGGAGGAGGATGTGGCGGCGGGCTCAACGCCAGCCAGGGGAAGAGGGCGAGTCATGCGGCGGTCGGGCTCCGGCGAGCCGGTCCGGCCCGGCAGGGCTACGCGGCCTCAATTGACCCTGGAGGGGTCCGGGCGTCACACGAGGGCCACGGCAGCGAAGAGGCTGACGAAGGCCGCTGAGAAGAAGAAGACAATAGTCCCTTCCTCATTTGGGCGCGCACAAAACCCACCTTCTTCGCCTCCTCCGGCAGATGTCGACTCGGATGTCGACACGGAGGTCGCTTTTGATCTCGGGCCTCTCAGCCCAAAGAGGAAAAGGAAAGTGGTGGAAGAGGAGGAGATGGATGACGAGTAAGTACTCCGTTCCTTACTGCCATTTCCATTCCCCCAAATTAAGTCACCTCTCCTGATCCGTTTTTGCTTTTGCAGGATGCAGAGACGTTGGCCCAGAGGGTGAAGAGGGCGAAGGCCTTGGTGAGCAGTCAGCCCCCGGCTGGGGCTTCGAAGACGCCACTGGTGGTGTTGAGCAGCCCGGACAGCAGCCCCCGGCACAGCCCCCCAGCGTAAGTTCGTTACCCTCCTCTTATTCGACATGTGGTAGGCGTTCGATGCTATGGTGTTGACCTTGTCGGGTTTACAGGAGGGGAGCGGCAGCAGGAGGAGCCGCAGAGGGCTACCCCCAACACACCACCCCCATCGACTACGCCGCCGCGAGGGGCATTCCTGGCAAGGGCATCAAGCACGGACCCCACACCCATGGAGGAAGAGGGGAACTTGGGCGCTGGTGACTCTGCCACGGCGCCAAATGCTGGTGGGGAGGGGACTTCTGCTTCACAGCCTGGCACTGGTGAGTCGCCTGTCCTCCGTCTCTGTTTTTCCCTTATTCTTTTTCTTGGCTTCATTGCTCCCATTACTGCCCAGGCCCTCCTTCAATAGATATGGAGGACGTGGATACTGTTGTTGGGAATATTGCTGAGGAGGCTGCAGCGGAGGCCGACAGGATTGCCGCCGAGGAGGCCGCCAGAGATGCTGACGAGGTCGCCGCCGATGAGGCCGCCAAGGATGCTGCCGAGGACACCGCTGCGGGGGCCACCAAGGTGACCGGCAAGGCCTCTGCCGAGGGTGCCAGCGGTGGGCCTGCCGGGGAAGCCGGCAAGGCCACCGCCGAGGAAGAGGTGGTTGATGAACCGGGCGTTGCCGGTGATGGTTTTCCAGAAGAGCAGCTTTTCTGTGCCATGGGGGCCAATTTCCGAAAGCTCCAAGTGCTCTATCGTGCTCGCCTGGACAAGGTCAAGTCTAGGATGGCAACGATGGACAAGGCGGAGGTGGACTTCAAGGCACGCGTTGCTGAGACGCAGACCTGGTTTCACCAGACTTGCGAGGAGCAGAGGGCCTTTCAGGGGGGAATTGGCCAAGCGCGATGTAGAGCTCACCATGAAGATGGCTGACATCGAGAAGGCGCAGGAAAAGGCGGCGAACTTGGCTGCCACGGCCGAGGCCGCCCGGAACCAACATCAAGCCGCATTGGATTCCCAGGAAGAGGACCACTCCGTGCGTGAGGCGAAGCTTGCCGCAACGCTCCGCGGCAAGGATGAGGAGCTCGAGGCCCTTGTCATGCGACGGACTCGCAAGCTGGAGCAGAGGCACAAAGAGGCACTCGATGCCCAAGCTCTGGCCCATGTCGGCAAGGTGAAGGAGTTGGAGGTAGAGAGGGACCAGATGAAGGAGCAGGCCCTCAAGCAGTCCAACAAGAAGAGCACGCTCAACAGCGCCTTGGTAGAGGCGCAAGTAGCGGTCATCAGCAGGGCTAGGGAGCTCTCCGAAGCGCAAAACTCCATCAGAGATCTCAAGCTGAAGCTGGAGAATCTAGAGAAGATGTTGTTGGGGAGCAGAGCTCGGGAGGAGACCTTGACCAGGAGCCTGGAGGAGGAGAAGCAGCTGCGGGCGAATGAGGCCGCCTCCGACCAGGAATATGTGGCGGGCGAGAACAGATGGATCAGCCGTCTGGAGGACGTCACCGACAGGGTCACCTCGCAATTGGCCACCATGGGGATGCCAAACAGGAGGTATGCCCCTGAGCGCAGCGGGACCGTCAACGCCAAGCTGACCCAGTTCTTCGAGGGCGTCCTTGGAGCCTTGGCTTATCTTCACTCCAACAGAGCGGCCATGCTGGCCAGGGAGGCCTGGCGACTTTGCCGGGGGGTCATGACCAAGGTCCTCACCAAGATAGCGTACTGGAATCCCGACCTCGACTTCGAAGCCACGATGGATAGCTTGCCGGATGGTACTGACCTCACGGTGCTCAAGGAGCGCATCAAGCCCATCATCAGCAGTATCGACAAAATCAAGAGGGTGGAAGGCCAGCGCCGGGATTAGGCATCCCGTTCTTCTTCGCCGCTGCAGGTTCCCGACCAAGACAAATTTTATCTTTAGTTAGAACCGCTGCAATGATGTGATGTAACATAACTTTTGCAGTACTTTTAATTTTCATGCACGTTATTTCCACGTTCAATTTCTCTTTGTATGCGCACCCTACATCGATTTGGTAGGTTCGCCGGCGCGGAAGCCCCTAGCGGCATTTTGGGGACGGATCCACATGGGCCTGCTGGGTATGCGTGCTGCCGGACAAGCCACCTTATCATTCTGAATGCGGCCGCTCGAACTGTCGAGCTTGACTCGAGTCAGAATCGAGAGTGTTGTTTATCGCGGAAGGCTACTCTGCCATTCTCGACGCAGCCACTTGAGCTGTTGAGCGGACTTGAAACAGGGCAAGGGCGTTGCCGATCGTGGGAGAGCACCCTGGCGTGCAGGTTTCTCATACAAAGTCGTGACATATCCGGGGGGAATAATCTCATATAAGAATGATAGAACAAATAAGGGTTCAGTGCAACTTAGCTTCTGTTTGCAGTCGCTCGAGTGCTGATCTTCTGGCCTCCTTTCTTCTCCAAGGGCCATGAAGACGAAGGAGTGCTGGGCTAACTGCTAGAGCCAATTCTCACAACTGCGCCCCCTACCTGGCGCGCCAAAGATGTCGGTGGGAACGACACCTATGGGATCACAAGAATCCCTACTACGGTTAGCGGGGCGCGGGGTCATGAGAAGAGCGGATCAAACAGATAGTACATAGTTTGTTTATCCAGGTTCGGGCCACGAGGATGCGTAAAACCCTACTCCTGCTTTGGTGGATGTATATTCCTGTTCTTGAGCTAGCTCTGGGGCATTAGGAGCTCCAAAAAGCCGAATCCTTCTCCTGGTCGCCTCGGGCCTCCTTTTATAGAAAAAGGGGTCGCCACAGTGGCACACAAGAGATGGGAAGGGTACAGTGATGCGAGGTTATCCCTCGCATTACATGACAAGGCGCATTTAATGCGTTTTGCTTAGGTGTCCTTGCTTTATCGGGGACGGGGGAGAAACCTGTCTCGTCCGTCGCCGCTCCTTCTTGTGCCGACACGCGCCCTGGACAACGATGCCTGTGATGCCATGTTGGTAGGCAGGCAGCTGAGGTGGCGCAGTGGTGGGTCTTCATGAAGATCTGCATGCCGCCACGCAGGTGCCTGCCCAGCTGGTTGGGTCGGCAGCTGCATGTGTACGGTGGTGGAGGTTTAGTCGGCATGGGCCTGATGGTGGCCCTGCGGATGTCTTTGGCAAGGCCTTGCCGAGGCCCCGGCAAGGGTCTTGCCGAGGCGCCTGCTGTCATCCCCGTCAAGGCACTTGCCGGGGGTCTCGTGGTCTTCCCTGGCTGGTATCTCGCCAAAGGTCGTCGTCTTCTTAGTGTGTATCTGATCTTGAATTTCTTCACAAAGATCTGCATGCCACCACGGGGATGTCTCCCGAATCCTTGCCCCTTGGGGGCAGTGGACTCAAGGGTAATTTGCTCCGTAGGCGTGGGGCGAGTCGCCGCGGCAAGGGTCTTGCCGGGGTTGCCAAAGCTGTCTCCCGACAAGGATCTTGCCGGGGGAGTCCGCTTCGTCCCTTTTGCTCTTTGTGGTCTTGGCCTTGGCGTCGTCCTAGTTCCCTTGAGCTTCGGTCTTACCCTGGCTCACCTCCCTTGCCTTGCTTGGTGTGGTGGTGCCCGCGGCTCTGACTGCCCGTGCACAGTTATAGGGGTACAAAAAGTGCACCCCTCTTTTTGTACACCGACAGGTGGGGCGATGAGGCCTGCATAGTAGCAGAGCCGGCCGTGGGGAGGAGGGAGTAGGCAGTCCCGCCGGCGCCTGTTTGAGCGGCTGGAGTAGGAAGAGCAGAGATTGAAGAAGCACGACGGTTGATGGATGGCCATCCAACAGTCACTGCTTGTGCGTCAACCTTTTTTTTAGGAAAGCCTCAAATCTGTGGAAAAGAGCATACATCCCATCTGCCATTATTGCTAATAATTTACAACCCATTTGCTAATTATTAATATTTGTTTGGAGCCCATATTCTTTTTGTTAGCATTACAACCCATATTGTGGCCACGGTTAAAAAGTTATATGAAATTTTGCATATTTCGGTGCGGTCTGAACTGTTTTTAATCCCGAAATTTCGACTCACATTCAAACTGATTTTAAAAATAAATGTATATCAATATAAAATCCAACAAATTCTCCATGCATAAAAATTAAAGTAATTTTAAATCTAAAAATGAAGAAAAGATATTTGAAACTAATTGCCGGTTTGATGTGTTTTAAAAATGTACAGCCCATTTCTCATTACTGATGGGCCGTTTTCTCGGCCAGCCGAATGAAAGCTCTCCTCGTCTTGAAAGATTTGCAGCCCAACAGGCCTGACAAAGCAACTTACTTGGCAAATCAAAAAAAAACTGGGATGTGGCGGTGGACCAAGCTGTCAGCCTCTCCACGTACTGTACTCTTCCGATGGAATGTCGTTGACCATGTTGACCATGCCGCGCCGAGATCACCAAGGCGGTGGACGACGGCGAGGCCTAGTAAGGGGACGACGCAGAGCCGGGGAAGACGCGGTAGTGGATGCCCACGAGGAGAGGAGTACGAGGGTTCACTAGTTCGGTTGCGGTGTGAGGCTGCCGTCGCCGCAGGGCCTGGCTAGCGGTGGGAGTAGTAGGGGAGATGAGGCCTCATCGGCAGCACAGCTGGCCACTGGAGGCAGGAGCAGGCGGTCTCCCCGTCGCTGGTTTGGGCGGCTGGTGCAAGAAGAGCAGCGATTGAAGAAGCAGCAGGACCGTTCGATTCAAATCCAACGGTTACTGCTGCTAGAATCGTTTGTTGACTAAGTTGACAAGCCCTGCCTACGCGTCAACTTAGTAGGCCCACAGGTCAGCCTCCCAACTGGTGCGCCCCAGATGTCAGTGTGAGGAATCATTTTTTTCGCGTAATAAAGAGGCAGTTGATTGCGTGCGGCCAGGCCAGCGGAGGGAGTAGGGTGGGCCGGGGAAGCCTGCGCGGCATCACAGCGGGCCACAAGAGGAGGCAGTAGGCAGTCCCGCCGGTGCTAGTTTAGGCGGCTGGAGCAGGAAGATCAGAGATTGAAGAAGCACGTCGGCCGTTGGATGGACATCCAAAACTAACTGATGCTAGAATCATGTGTTCACTGACAAAGCCGTGCGTAAACAAGTCAGCCTCGAAATCTGTGGTGTGTACAGCCCATTTGCTATTATTTTTATAATTTTTACTCATTTTCTAATTCATATGGAATTTATTGCAGCCTGTTTTCCATTTTTAGAATTGATGGCCATTTTATAGTCAGTACCAGGGTAAAAAAATTAACTAAATATGTGGGAAATTTTGAAAATTCGCAAATTTTTGCTGGGGAACGAAATATTCTTAATCCAAAAATTAATAGCCATACTAAAACAAATTTAAAAATAAATTAGTACTATGTCATGTTAAATCCAATGAAATACGTATAAGATATCACTGAAGAACAAAAACAAAAAAAGAAACTTATATCCCATTTGCTATAAATTTTTTGGAATTTTCAACCCCTTTTGATATTACTTTTAACAGACATTGACCATATTCTTAAGCCAGGCCGGAATGTATCCCTCCTCTTCTTGAGAGATTTGCAGCCAAGTAATTCGGAGAAAACAAATATGCCTAGCTTGGGTATTCTTCAAAAAGAAATACTGGGCTACCTATTTTCCCAAAGAACTGGTGCATGAGCATTTAGCTTTATTTATTTATTTATTTATTTATTTACTTACTTATTTATGTTTAGGGGACCATGAGCATGTACCTGGGCCGTATTCATGTGAGAGCCTCCCTTCCAGTTTATTATGGGCTTCTCTATTGGGCCTTCAAGAGTGGGCTGCATGTTATCAACAAGTGGAAAATGTGTTCCGAGTTTCAAAAAAAATGTGTTCCGTACGATAAATAGTATGCGCTACGTATGGTACGGGGCACTAAAGGATCGAACCGTGCAACGACTTCCAAAACATTGTGTTTGTCGTTCTAACAACACATTTATTCAACCGACAGACAAAATATACTACTGATTGTACATTGAAAACAGCAGCAGCAGCAACCAGGGCTGGGGGTGCAACAGAAGCAGTAAGCAGGCCAGAAGAGTGAAGACGCAGCTCTCTCTTCCAAACCAAACATTAGCAATCATTACAAAAGGGCTACCAAAAAAGAACAAGTGTATGCATGAAACTAAATAAAGATCCTACTACACCAAGTGTACGCATCTAACTAACGTGCTCAGTTAGACGTTACTATTTGTTAAGCTATGGAGATTGGCTGATGGCTTGAACCACATGGGTGCCTGACGGGGGAAACTCCAGCCGGCAGGTCGAAGTCTGATACTTGCGACCCTCTCTCCTACTTTGGGCTGCAGAGCGTGGCGGCACATATCAGGGTATGGTGCATGCAGAGATGAATGGTACACTGTGTACACACAGTTTTGCCTGATGAACGAAACCGCGCTGCCATCGTGATCCTTGCCGTCGGATATCTCCTGGTTAATCGGATAATTCAGTCTGACTAACAGAGAGTGTGTACCAAGGCTACTTACCAGCCTCCAGGCAAAAATTCCTGAAGGCCCAGAGAAGCTGGGATCCTGCTCAAAGACCTTGCAGTGATTGTGATTGTATTCCGCAAAACAACACGTCCGGTACGTGCGAATGATCCTCAATCTTTCACCGTCGTCTGATCGAGCCAGGAACCACCTGCAACTGCCATGCCGCTTTTCTTTGAAAGGTTCTGGGATTAGGAAGGGTAGGGACACCAGGCGGCCTACAACATCATATCAAGTTGGAGTCAAATAAAAAAGGGCTCTTGGTTTAGTTAATCTTAAGAACGACATGTTATGAGCATGAATATTTTTTCAGCAAACGCTGATAGTAATATAAGCAAGCCATCATGATATCATAGGAAAGTAACATACTGCTATAACAGCAGTTTGTAGCGATGACTGGAGTAGGCCAGCAATACGTCCAGCCATAGAAGGAGTCGACAGCGTAAATGAAGCCCTTGTGTTCGATGGCATCAGAGAACCATGGAGGATGTATGATCCTGCGATGGACGTGCAGATTTATCCACTTACCGCAGTGACCTGTCAGATAGGCGAGACCGCGGTTGAAGAACGTAATTAGCCTGAAGTCTTTTGTCAGGACCCCGATTCCAAGTCACATCGGTCTGGCCGGTAACACCTCATATCACTTTGCGACCTCACGCACGGTATCCCCATGGGTGTCGCCTTACCATGGCCCGGGACCGTTTGCACCTTTTGGCTCACATATATGATAGTGTCGCTAGCATCCATATGACAGAGAACCCGGGCCGACATGGCTAGTCGTGAACCCAAAGCGGCACTAACCTATGGGGACATGCATACATGAATCAACCTCGAGCATGTCGGTCAACAACATGTGAATCCGGGCTGTAGCACTGGGCTAACAGGACTCCGGTGAACCGGGCTGTAGCAGGCTAGGCAGGACTCCGGATGTCACCGCATGACATTTCCCCGAAGGGACAGACACAGGAACAAATGGATAGATTTTGTCTAAACAGCAGCCATAAGTTGTTCTAACATGCATGAAAATGGTATAGATGGATAGATTGGCTTTTTCTAATCATTTTTCATATATAATTTATTTCATTTGGAGTTACGGTTGAATTTCTATGATTTTTAGAAGTTTTAGGTATTTTCGAAAAATAAATTAATCATTTCTGACTTATTTAAAATCCCAGAAGAATATATTGCGTCAGCAAGACGTCGGGGTGACGTCAGCAGGCCAAAGGCGTCGACCAGGTCAAACCTGACCAGTGGGACCCACTGGTCAGTGACCCAGTCAACTAACTAAGTTAGTTAGCCCTAACTAACTGGGCTGGGCCCACTGGTCAGCGACTAACCTAACTAACCTAAATAGGATTAGCCCTAACTAACTTAGTTAGCCGGGCGGGGCCTACATGTTAGTAGCTAAGCTAAATTAGCTAGGTTTAGTTAATCCTAATCTAGGTTAGTTAGCAGGGCGGCCCCACCTATCATTGAGCCAGGGGAGGTCAAACCCCTTGGTCAACTGGGGCTAACGCGCCGGCGTTTAGCCGCCGCCGGTAGCAGACGTGGCGGAGGGCGCGGTATTTGCACTCTGACGACCAGAATGACAGCGGAGGCCATCTACGTGAAGCTGGGGAGCTACCGCATCCAGTGGTGCAAGTTGCTGGACACGGGGACGCCGTAAACGACGCCGGCGAGCTCGACAGCGGTTGTCGGAGTTCGACTATGCACGGGAAAGCGGCTGCAGTGAGCAAACACGCGAACTAAACCGCGGGCAAGGCACTACGTGATGCAGCAGCGTCGTTTGGCACGTTGGCGTGACCAAAAGGGCATCGGAGCGGCGCCGGCGACGAGCCCGAGCGGCGTTGAGCTCGGTCAGCAAGGAGTCGGCGGTTTGAGCTTGAAATAATGGCGGGGAGGAGGGGGATTCGGAGCAGGAGCTCACTAGGGTCATGTAGAGCATCTCAGTGGGCTCGGGGACGGTTGGTGACGGTGTGCGGTCGCCGGCGATCTCAGCGGACCGAGGTTGAAGGAGATGGCGTGGCCGGTGTTTTAGGGCTTCTGGTGCGACACGGCTCGGTGAGGAGAAAGAGGGGGTCGGGGTGGAGCACGGGGACATGGCGGAGAGGCGCGGGGGAGGCGGTGGCTGCGTCTACGGAGAGCGGCGGCGACGGGCATACTCGGGTGTGTGCGAGAGAGAGAATAGAGGAGGGCGATGAGCTCGAGGGAGTGAGCGAGAGGGGCCAGGGGGTGTGTGGCGACGTCCTGGGCGTCGGGGCAGCGACGGGAAGCAGGACGTGGCCAGGCGCGTGGGCGGGCGCGTCGGGCACATGCCCTCCTACCTACTGGCAGGAGGTTGAAGACAGTGGCGGCTGTGGTGGTGGGCTGGGCTGACTTTGCCCAACTGGGCTGCTACAGTGGTGGGCCGGCCTCTCTGGTGTGCTACACAGGTGAGGCCAGGTCAACTCTCTCTGTCTTTTTATTTCTCTTACTGTTTTCTATTTTTATTCCTCTGTTTTGATTTAGTTTCTAAACCAAATCATTTTTGTAGCTTCTGAAAATTATCATGTGGCCTGATACAACATATTCAAAGCCACTCACAAGTTTTCAAAATTATTGGAGTTATAAAAGTATTTATAGGAATTTATATCTCCAATTCAAATAAGTATTGACTTAATTCAAAGACCCAAAAAAATTATTTCTGTGATTCCAAAAATATTGGTTTGAATTTTACCTCTTGCCAATATTTTCAGAAATGAACAGGAACATTTTCTTGGGTTTATTTGAAGCAATTTTTTAATGTAGATTATTTTTAGAAATGATTTCTGAGGCTTTCCACTTTCCCCAATTCAACTTTCATAATTTTAAACATGATGCAAGAAGATTGATGCAAGGACAAGTAGTGACTAGCTAGGGATGTGACATCTTTATAATTCGCAGATCTTGTGGGCACTTGGCAGATTACAACCTTGAGCAAATCAAACTTGGTATCATGTTGGCTACTGTAAGATTCTGAGTATTCTGTGCCGCGGTGCCAAAGCAGTGAGTGTTAATCGAAGGAAGGGGGATCAATCGCCGAGTGTAGACCTCCACGACCATCCAGCTGCCGCGACCGTCGACGAGCACCATCCAAGACGTGTTCATGCCGACCCAGTACATACCGTTAATGTAGTTGAGGCTGACGGGGATCAGATCGCAATCAAGGGGGTTGATGCTCGCCACCCTACGATCGTTATGTTGCGTGACATGCCGTTTCTGAAGATCAGGCGACATCAGCAAGCAAGGAGCTGGCTTAAAAAGCTCCGGCCTGAGGGTTTTGTTTAAACGGTACAACCCCGACGAGCACGCGGCGAGCGGCATGGTACTGAGATTGTCCACACGCGAAACAATGAGCTTGATTACCTCTGTGGGGAGCGAATTCCAGCCACTCTTTCGGAGGACGCTGCTCGGTTCTGCCATTGTTAGTGCTTGGGTTTCGGACGAGGGGGGAGGCGCCTTAGCTGGGATGGAAGATTGGACGAGATTATGTGCGGACAAAGATGGAGAAGCGAATATGTGCTGCGGGAAGTGGACAGGTGATGATGACTACAGCAGGCCGCTTGACTTACAAGACACATACCAGCAGCGTAGGGTCATGTCGATGCCAGGCAACTTGCTTGAGTGATCACGGTACTGGTACGCCCTACAATGCTATGCCCTAACTTGCTTGAGTAGAGTAGTAGAGTAGGACTCTGCTCTACTACTAGCACCGGAGGAGTAGTATATTCTAATCTAAAATAGTTGCAAACTTCAAAGCCCGAGCGTGGAACGACTATGAACCGTGCTCGAAGACCGTGTCTACGTGGTGTTTGGACATGGGCGACAACCTCAACGCCAACGGTGCAGCTCCCGTTGCACCGTATGTGTTTCTGTCCTTCCTATTCGAAATCATGGTAAAATTCATGTTTCTACTCTGTATCCTACTACTATGCTAGTCCACATGATTAGATGCGAACGACGACTTCTTCCCCGACCTCGGCAACCTCATCCTCGACGACATGGGCGACAGCGTCAACGCCGGCAACCAGTGAGATACATGGTGTAGGAAGCGGTTTGGGAATTTGCATGCCTTTCCAACCAGTGAGATACTCCGTACAAAGTACGACAGAGAAATAACCACAGAGAAGGAAGCTAAAAGTAAACAATCAAACGAGCATTTTTGCTTTTCTTTTGCATTGAATCGTTTCACAAGCTTGACTAGTGCTGTTTTTCTACTTTTACAAAAACCGCATCGTAATGTTAAAACGTGCATTTGCACGTACATAAGTAATAGTAGTACTCCCTCTGTCTAGGTGTATAAGTCTTCCCTCCTTCTTGGTCACGGTGCACAACCAAAGATGACTTATTGACCTGGACGGAGGGAGTAGCACAGTCTGCAAGGATATATCGAGAGAGACGTGTAGTGCGATAGTGGAAAAAAATTACTCGTATATGAGACCAGATCTCACGGTTAGCAGGTGAGACCCGTCCTGATGGATGACAAGTGGCTTTTAAGTGGGGGTGGGGGATGCTTTGTGATTTGTGAATGCCACGTGTCATCCATCAGGATCGGTCTCACGTGAGACCTGGTCTCATAGAATTCTTTTCCTGCGATAGTATATAGTAAAGTTTGTGCTATATGCACGCACTTGCAAAATGCGTATGAATACACAAGGTTTCCAAACTTTCCCTTTTACATACTTAATTAAGGACGCTAAAAATTCCTGAATGTTCGGGATTTATCATTTGAGTACCAAAACTAATGAGATCGCCTTACGAAACAAAAATTATACTCCTCCTAAAAGCCACGACGCTCGCAGGAGCGCTTGCGGCGCGCCACGAGTGCCCTGGTGCGCGGGAGCCGACGCGTCCTCCGGTGCGCGTGCTGGCGAGATTGGGAACGCCGACGCGTCCACCTCGACGCGTCATGGCGAGGAGCGGAACACCGATGCGTCCTCCTCGACTAGTGGCGGCGAGGAACAGAACGGCGACGCGTCGCATAGCGGCGAGGAGCGGAACACCGACGCGTCCTCCTCGACTAGTGGCGGCGAGGAACGGAACGGTGACGCGTGACCGTCCGCGCGGTGCAACAAGGGGCTCCTAGGGCTTGGGAGGGGCGATGCCATGGTGGTCGACGTGAGAGGGAGGGGGAGGAGATAGCGATGAACGTGAACGTGAGGGGGAGGATATAGCGATGTCGTGGGAGGCGCAGTATTTATAGAGAGAAATGGCACACCTACGTAAGATATGGACTGAGCTGCACTGACTTAACTGCCGCTCCAGTTGCATCACTGACATGAGGGCCAGACCCCTGTTGGGCCCATATGTCAGTGACCGAATGCACCTGCAGTTAAGTAACAACTATGTGGGCATATTTGTTTGAGTAAATTACAGGGGAGCGAAGGGGTGGAAATATTGCTAGTCACAACGGATTGGACGAGCGTGGGGGAGGAGAGTCATGCATTCAGATTTTTTAACATGGGGTGGAGTGGTGGGACCGCCGGAGGGAGAAGGAGAGTTTGGCAGGCATATTGTTTCACACATGGAGAGGAAAAAAATTGGAGACGAACGGGCTTCCTGCAGGTATGGGGAACGATGCATAATAAGTCATCTTGCATGTCAGGTGTAACACCCTCGATGCGACTATAGCTCCCACGTGTCGAGGCACGACTTAGAGACATAATAGCATTGAAGACATATGTCGCAAGTTAGGCAATCTTCACAACATCCCATGTAATATGATAATGAAAGGGAGAAAACATAGTTGGCTTACACTCGCCACGTCAATCAAGTACATAAATAACATTACATCATACAAACACTCATGGCCCGTCTAGGGCGCCAAAATAAAAGAGAACCCAACATGCGACACGGTCCCAATCACCCCCAACTGGGCACCACTACTGATCATCGGGAAAGGAAACATAGTATCATTGAGAGTCTTCGTCGAACTCCCACTTGAGCTCATACGCGTCTCCTAGAGCGGAATCATCAGGCCCTGCATCTGGTGTAATAGTAATCTGTGAGCCATAGGGACTCAGCAATCTCGCACCCTCGCGATCAAGACTATTTAAGCTTATAGGAATGGCAAGGTTAATATATGAGTGGAGCTGCAGCAAGCGACTAGCAAGTATGGTGGCTAACTTATTCGCAAAAGAGAGCGAGAAAAGGAGGCAAATCATGAGCGAGAAGCTAGAGAACAACCTGCGCAAACATTACTCCAGCACCGTGTCCACTTCCCGGACTCCGCCGAGAAGAGGCCATCACGGTAACACACACAGTTGATTCATTTTAATTAAGTTAAGGTTCAATTTATCTACAACCGGACATTAAAAAATTCCCATCTGCCCATAACCGTGAGCACGGCTTTCGAGAGTTCAAATCCCTGCAGGGGTGTCCCAACTTAGCCCATCACAAGCTCTCACGGTCAACAAAGGAATAGACCTCCTCCCGAGACATTCCGATCAGACTCGGTAGCCCGGTACTACAAGACATCCTCGACAATGGTAAAACACGTCCAGCAAGACCACCCGCTGTGCCGACAAATCCCGATAGGAGCTGCACATATCTCGTTCTCAGGGCACACCGGATAAGCTAAGCGTATAGGAGCCGACGTAACCCAAGTTGCCAAGGGATGGCCCTGCACGGTGCTCTGGGTTGGACCAACACTCAGAGGAGCACTGGCCCGAGGGTTTAAAATAAAGATGACCCTTGGGCTGGCCTAACCCAAGGGAAAAAGAGGCTAGGTGGAAAATGGTAAAACCAATGTTGGGCCTTGCTGGAGGAGTTTTATTCAAAGCGAACTGTCAAGGGGTTCCCATTATAACCCAACCGCGTAACGAACGCAAAATCCGGGAACATAACAGCGATATGACGGAAACTAGGACGGCAAGAGTGGAACAAAACACCAGGCATAAGGCCGAGCCTTCCACCCTTTACCAAGTATATAGATGCATTAAGATAACATGGCAATATAATGATATCCCAGCAAGTAAATAAATGTTCCAACTAGGAACGGCCTCCAATCTTCACCTGCAACTAGCAACGCTATAAGAGGGGCTGAGCAAAGCGGTAACATAGCCAATCAACGGTTTGCTAGGACAATGGTGGGTTAGAGGTTTGACATGGCAATTTGGGAGGCTTGCAAGCAAGTGGTAGGCATCATAGCAATGGCATAGCAAGAGAGCAAGCAAACTAGCATAGCAAAGATAGTAGTGATTTCGAGGGTATGATCATCTTGCCTGAGATCCCGCAAGGAAGAAGAACGAGTCCATGAAGAAGACAAACGGACATAGACGAACGGATCCTCACAAACGCGACGTTACCGAAACCAACCCGAAGAAGCAAACACCGGAAAAGAAGCACACAACATAGTAAACAAACCAACACATAAGCATGGCATGATGCACAAACATGTATGGTGCATGTCCGGTTTAATGAGGCATGGCATGGCAAAGTGCAACAAACAATACTACAAGTTAAGTGGAGCTCAATATGCAACTCCGTTGCATATTGACGAAACACCACGTGACTTATTTAGTTCGATCTTGTTTATGTACCCAACAATATTAAATGTTGTTAAACATGGCAAGAAGTGAAGCAAAGCAAAACTACCTATCTAGTCAAGTTTAAATGAGGCCGGAACAACAAAACAACAAGTCCGGAAAATCCTCATGTCCATATTTTAGATTTGGTACTTTTCTGTCCTAAAGCATATTTTAGAGTTGTTAAACATGCAAATTAAAACCACCATGTTAAACTAGGCATTTTCTACCCCATTTACATATAAAGTTTATTAAATTCCGAGTTACGGTTATTTAGTTGTGAATTAAATCATTGTAACATGGCATTGGAGCAAATTTAATCAAACAACATTTTAAACATTTTAAACATGGTTGAAAATGACATATTTTGAAACTATATGAAATTCTAAGCATTTTACATATTTAAAGTTTTTACATATGATGCACGGATTGAGAGTTACGATATGCATGGACTAGAGGGACTAAACTGAAAATCTGTTTTACTGGATTAATTAGCAAATTCCCATGCGCTAAAAAAACATACGCGGGCCGAAACAGGAACTGGCCCAACAGCAGGAAAGGAAAAGTGGGGCGCTGCGGGTGTGGCTTCACCTAGTGGGCCTTGGCCCAGTTCGGTGGGAGGAGGGCCCCAGGCAGGTGGGGATGGGCCCTAGAGGTCCACGCGCTGGTGGGCTCATCCCGCTCCTCGATCTCGCCTGGATCGAGCAAGGCAGGGGCGGCGCTGCGGCTCCAGCGGGGTAGGACGCCGGCGGACGGCGGGGACGAGGCGGATCCGGCAGGTGGGCGATGGGGCAACCGGATCCGGGGACGGCC
The DNA here is from genome assembly GCF_018294505.1 of Triticum aestivum. Lineage (NCBI taxonomy): Eukaryota > Viridiplantae > Streptophyta > Magnoliopsida > Poales > Poaceae > Triticum > Triticum aestivum. The sequence continues at coordinate 302,085,870 of NC_057803.1, read as the reverse complement.
GGCCCGTTTCCAGCGACGGCGAGGCCGGCCGGCGATGGGGAGGCGAGGTTGAGGAAGCTCCAAGTGACGGCGTCTCCCTGCTACGGCAAGTCACAGAGAGAGGTGTAAGGGGAAGAGAGAGAAAAGGCCGGAGAGAAGAGAGGTAGGGTGCGGGGACGCCTGGTGGTGCTTGCTCCGGCGAGCTCTGTCGCAGAGGCGGCGAGGTCCAGGTGGTTGAGGCTGCCGGCGATGAGCGAAAAGCAACTCTGCTCCAGATCCATCCTGGATCGAGGTACATGACGAGGGGATGGGGCGCTCAGGACTGCTGCTGATGCTCTGCGGCGCGCGAACGCGAGGCGCTGCTGGCGTTGAACGACTCCGGGAGCGTGAAGTCGAGGTGGACAGGGACTGCTGCTGCCGCGGCTTGCAGTTTGTTCGGCGAGGGGATCGAGGAACGAAGCGCGATGGTTGGTCGGACACGGAAAACAGAGAAGAGGCAGTGTGGTGGCGGCGGCTAGGAAGATCCCTAGGGATTAGGGATTGGTCTATATGTAGTAAGTGGATTTTTGGATAGGGGCATTTGGTCCCTCCGATCTTAATCGGATGGACGAAAAAATAGGCTCACGTGAGATGTTTGGGGATGATCCGGACACAACGGTGGCGACACCTCGGGTCGGGTCCGGGACAACTTTCGGACGGTCACGTGAGGGGTTCGATGCACTGTGCAGAGAGGGTTTCGGACCGTGCGGTCGCATCGGATAACTCCGAAAGCGAAGAGGGGAAGGAGGATGGACTAGGTGGGCTGTGGCGAGACTGCGAGGGGGAGAAGAGAGAGAGAGGGACCGGCATCTGTTTCTGGAGACCGAAAACGTCCGACGTTAGACCGACTATAATGTCGCTATAGTTATCCATTGGGGCATCAAACGTTCTCCGCATGCGATGAAACTTGACAGGCGGTCTATCTACACTATAATAAGACCACACGTCAACTCTCATCCCATTCCGAGAACATTTTCCGGCCACTTATAAAATAATATTTCAGACATGCCGCGGGCGCGTGCAAGTGTGTCTGGACTCAGAACGGACAACAGATGGAACGAGGAGGCCTGGACAGATGCAAGTTTTGAAAACATGATGATGCAATGCACATGATGACATGGCAAGATGCAACACGCAAGAAAAGACAAAGCAACAACAGCGAATAACTGGACGACACCTGGCACATCGGTCTTGGGGCGTTACATCAGGCTAGGTATATTCTCAAGTCATTAAAAACAAACACGCCCCACACATGTTCATATTTCAAGGTGCACTAAATTGTTGCATGCGATGATTAAGGCTGGCCATAATGGTGGTATCTTAGCTGGTATCATGCACACGGGAATAGCAAACATGCTGATGTGGCAAAGAATTAAAGAAGAGAGGGGGGTTAGAGTAACTAGAGTTCATGCATGCATTGGTAAACACATTTTTTGTGGAGAACGACAGCACTAGTTGAGTACTTTTGCAGACTTCAAAAACTATTCCACAATGTGTCAACATTCACAATGTCAAATCAATATTTTTTACACTCATTATAAAACGTAGTTCTTATACTAGTACTAGTTGATTACTCATTATAATCAGTACTCCCTCCGTCTAGGTGAGCAAGTCATCTTAGATTGTGCACTGTGACCAAGGAGGAGGGGAAAACGGGAAATCTTAATGTTTATAATCAGTACTCCCTCCATCTAGGTGAGCAAGTCATCTTAGATTGTGCACTGTGAGCAAGGAAGAGCGGAAAACGAGAGATCTTAATGTTTATTTGCTAATTAATAGCATTGCATGCAATGAACTAACCACTGCATGTCGTGTTTGGTAGTCTCAAGTCATTAAAAGCATGGACACCCACATCTCCTATTGGTTGATATGTCAAGAAACAAGAAACGGGGTAGAAGTTAATGCACCACGCCTAAGACTAGCCACAATGGATAGTAACATACACTAGTAACATATACATATCCCTAGACTATGTTACTACCTTCATAGTGGGTAGTAACTTAAGTGTGGTAACATGCAAAGATTCATTTATTAGGTTATAGACTCATATTGCATTGGGACATGTGATGTTACAGTAACTAGCTAAGTTACTACAATTACCTCTCTCTTCATTAACTCATTGCCACATAAGCAAACCTGCTAAGTTGGACTCGATGTTACAGCTGAAGTTACTCCCACTGTGGCTAGTCTAACTGTTTTGGGAGTATTGTAGATATTGATATTTTTAGTATAAATTTGGTCATGGGATTTCATTGATGCTTGTCAAAGCATTGACAGGTCTGCTATGCGTGACCTGAAGATGAAAGCGTTGAGCATCTCGAAGTAGATCAACAATCTTCAATTGTCAAAGATTAGCCGTTCGGCCAATAAGGTGGCACACTTAATCGCTAAGTATAGCTTTGACAATAGATTAGATGGTATTCTTGTAAATAATGTACCTCCCTGTGTGGTGAATATTGTATCGAATGAGTATGCTGGTGTGGCCGGTTAATTAATATAAGGTGGTGTTCAAAAAAAAGTATAAATTTGGTCAAACACTTTGCAAATGGTTGACAGGAGTAAAAAGGACAAGAGGGAGTATCATGCATGCGGAGTAGGCAAAAAAATTGCTTGTCTAAAAAAGGCAAAAAAATTGCTCATTTATAGCCGGTCGAAGTCTGAAAGGGTGCGACCGCGCGAGGGAGGCGAAGGTCGTGCGAGGCGCGACGTTTGACGGAATTAAGTGAAGTTACATCCATGCGCCGGCATGGCGTGCGAACAAGCAGAAGCTATACTGTCAGGCCTACGATATGTGTCTAGTAGACATGACATCTAGTGGGTCCTGCATAGTTCTCGAGAACTCTTTGGGGGCTTGCAGCCGTTTATCCACGGGCAAGCCAGCAACCCCACGCCATTCTCACGCCCTACTCATCCCCGTCTTCTACCTTACAACAGTTCGCTCCCAGTCGTCCTGTCCTTTCACATTAGTTCGCTCCTAGTTTTTTTTGCGGGGTACAATAGTTCAACTTCTCCTAACCCTCCTCCAAAATCCATGGCCTCCCAAATCTCCATGATCGCCGCTGAGTACCAGGTTAGAGCCATCACCGGCGATCAGTTCATCGTCATCTACACACGTGGATCCGAGATGGTGAAAGCATGGCTTGCTCGCTTCCTACACATGTTCAACAGTTCAACGGATGAGTGGGTCGCTGGGCTAGTTGTTGAGTAAACCACAGTCCTGGGACGAGAGAAGGATCTAAAGGACAAAGAGAGGAAGAAGCCCACCGTGATCCAGGTTTACGTACATAACATTTGCTTGGTCTACCACATATGCCATGCCGACATTGAGTGCCAGGATTTTAAGAACTTCCTCAAGGACAAAAGAGTGAAATTCGTTACTGTAGGCTTTAAGAACGACATTGACATCCTGTGACACTCCAAAATTTTTACTTTGGTTTTCAGCAAAAACTTTGTGGTTTTTGAAAAGAGGCCATTTAAAATTATCCAGAAAACCTTCCTCTTAAGAAACTTTCTTTTCTTTGGCAAGGTTTTTATTCTGGCTTCAAACTTTGGTGTTTGACCTTTTGAAACTTCTTCTCTGTTGGTTCTCTCTCAAAATTATTTTTGGGAGTTTAATCTTTTTCCTTTAAAAAGAAACTCCATGAAATTTGGGATTTTCATATCTTGGAACCACCATGACTTGGCCTTCTTGCCCATGTGGTAAAACCCCTCCAAAACCTCCCCTACAACTTGTGATCAACCTAAATTCTCTGTCCCAACTAATCCAAACTGGTTTTGGATTTTTATTCCAATTATTTTTCCCTCAATTCAATTCTGAAAATTATTTGGAGCCTGAGAGATTTTCAAAGCAAGTGCCCTATTGCATTTGAGTTTTGACCTCAAACCAATTCTCCTGGATTGTCCTTTGAACCCACAACCCAGAACCATCTTGATCCACTCCTCCTCTTTTCAAATTTTTCAAAATTCAGTCTCTGCAAGTTTGGACCAGATTTGCCAAATTTGGTGAAATTCATATCTACACTCCTCCAAAAATTCCACCAAAATTCAGGCAGCCTATTTGAGCAAGGAGAAGCCACTCCACCAAAAATCAGCTCAAGGAAAAATCACCAGAGGCCAATTTCATTCGGTCGAACACCTGGTGGGCACTGTTACTGTTCATAGTTCAGAAAATTCAGTTTTCAGTGTCATCTTCAGTCCGTCAGTTTCAGTCACGCGGCCACAGTGCGCTTGGCACGTTCCTCGCCGCCTCTTCCTCTTGTCCGAAGCTGCACACGCGTGCGTGGAGCCTTCCTGGCGTCGGTAGCGCGCGGGCTCGCCCTCGCCGGCGTCTTCTGCGGTGTCGGGACCTCCCGTGGCGGCCGACAGGAGGCACACCACGGCAGAACGCCGTTCCGCGCCGCCCATCGCTCCCTGGCTCTCCGCGTGGCCTCATGCACGCCAGCGCACGCCCGTAGCACAGCCACCGTGGCCGGCAAGCACGGAACGCGCTCTCCGCCGCCGACGGGCCCGCACCATCACAGTTCCGTCGAGCTCGCCCTTAACACCCAAACCCCGGCCAGTTCAACACCAAAACGGACCCGTTGGACCTCCGTGATGATGCTCGACCCCCTAACCACCCCGACCGAGCACTGTGCCACCGTAATCACTCGCCGGTGATCCTCGTTCACGGCAACCGCCTCGGACCGCCTATATAAAGGGGTCCCGAGCTCACTCTCGTGCACGCAGCACCTCCACTACTCACCAACACCCCGCCAGGCCACTAGGGGGACCTCGAGGAGGTCTCCTCCCCCAGCTCCGGCCGCCTCGCCCCGCCTCGGCCTCCAGCTCGATTCACTTCGGTGAGGCCACCTCCGGCGCCCAAACCTCGTCCGTAGCCCTCTCTTGCACCCAGTAGTCTAACCCCACCTCAATTTAATCTTTGCAGCCCTCTCCGACGAGCTCCATCCACGCCCGAACCACCGTCCGCCGGAGTTGAGACCGCCGTCGACGTGCTGCTCACCGGCGACCAACACCACCACCCACCGTTGCGGAAGGACACGGTGAGCACATTGGTAACCTCTGATCCCCATGCCTCGCCGTGGATCGCTGCCGGCGACCACAGCAGCTCTCGGGCGCCGACGAGCCTCGTCCCTCCCATTTGAAAATTTAAACATGACAAGTGGGACCCGCTGTCAGCCTCCCTGTCCTTTCTAAACGAAGCGTTATCTGAAAACGCCTTCTGCCAAATACGTTTTCTCTTCGGGCTGGCGTAATCGCTACCGAAGCGTTTTCTGCTTTTATAAACTAGCCCCTGGAAATCTTCTGTTTCATTACAGATAAGTCCCTGGACAAAAACCCTTATAACTTTTAATCAGAAAAGTATTTTTGATTGATTCTTTTTCTGTTCTCTTTAAACTTTTGTCTAGTTTTTTATCAGATTTATTTAAATAATATTTGGTTTACCTTCTGTGCTCTCCTTGGTATTTACGTTAGCGCATATATCTTCTTTAAACGTAGATACCGAAGGAGGTGACGGAGCCGCGAACTTCACCGAGCTAGGCTCCGACTACTCTGAACCAGGCAAGCATGTTTGAACTTTTGATATGATGAGTGTCTTGGCATGTTTTGCATTTAGTTAGTTTCATGGCACGCCGGTGAGTATACCGATGAACGTTATTTTATGTGATAATGAGGTAAGTGAGTTCGATGATCCATACGTGGATGAATGTGAATATGAATGGCCATGTGTTGGCATGAGGATGGGTACGACGGCAGTGTTGTAGCATGCCAGTCTTACGCCAGACTATGTGACTTCAGTGTCAAACCATATCGGTCCAGTACCTATCATTTCCTTCCTTGTACTACCACATGTTTTCCGCAAGGAATATGGTTTAGTAAGTTCCAAACCGCTTTCATGGTACACACCAAAGAGGAGAGGCCGTGATGATGGTTCCATGGCCTTGGATTAAAGCCAGTCATCCGGTCAGGGGGCATGGGTGTTTCCGGTTGGGACCGAGAGGGGGGCACCCCTTAGAGCGCGCGTATATAAATTTGATCCCATGCTATTCGAGATTGTGATCTCCCCGTCTCAAAAGTTTTTCTTGGACGATGACTAGGGTGATTCCTAGCATCGAGAGGTAGGATGGGTGTGTACCGGTTAGCTGTGTTTTCTTCTGAAATACCGTAAACGGAACTAGTCCTTCGTGACTACGGAAATCCGTTGACTGTGGGAAAAATTTTGTACAAACTCTGCAGAGTCATATATTCCTCCAAATCATCTCTTCCATGTCAAGTTTCGTTCCTTCTTATCCTAATCAATTGTCAGCTTTGATGACAGAGACTCCGGTGAATCGCATGAGTGCTAAGTCCGGTTAAATGATCACTCCTGTGGATGGACTAACCCGTTTGTTTTCATGAATTGAATGTTTATTATGAGTATTATTTACTTGTGAATAAAAGCCCTTTATGTGATGTCGCTCAGACGTCCGACTGTGGCATTTCTTTTAAAGCCCTTTCTGCGATGTCGCTCAGACGTCCGACTGTGGCATTTCTTTTAAGGCCCTTTATGTGATGTCGCTCAGACGTCCGACTGTGGCATTTCTTTTTAAAGCCCTTTCTGCGATGTCGCTCAGACGTCCGACTGTGGCATTTCTTTTAAAGCCCTTTCTGCGATGTCGCTCAGACGTCCGACTGTGGCATTTCTTTTAAGGCCCTTTATGTGATGTCGCTCAGACGTCGACTGTGGCATTTCTTTTTAAAGCCCTTTCTGCGATGTCGCTCAGACGTCCGACTGTGGCATTTCTTTTAAAGCCCTTTATGTGATGTCGCTCAGACGTCCGACTGTGGCATCATTTTCCTTATTTTTATTTGTTCACCTTTCGAGGCGTCGCTTCAGACACCCGATCGGTCCTTATTTATGTTCTGTGGAATTTCAGGCGGACTACCGCCGTTTTCCCTTTTTACTTACTCGTTATGCCAGTTTTATTTATTGTGCATTAAGGAATTAATCATGTTGCATCCATGCATGCATTTTTTATATCTTACGTCCGAACTGTCTTGCGAGTACTTTCAAAGTACTCACTGGCTTGTTGATTTGGCCAGATGCTGACGAAGGCGATCTCATGGATGAAGAGTTCGATAGCGAGCCCGACACTTAGAGGAGTCCCAGTCAGTCTTGTGCGACCCTGGATTTGGCCACTGTTTTATATCCGCTTCCGCTACCAAATAAATTCATCGAGCCTCTCCTCGACGCTCGATGAGATAACAGACGTAGAGTCTCGTATTTCTCTCCCCGCTGTGTTTTTCCACCACCAGCCTATCCTTGAGTCAGTACTATGTCTCCACACCACTGTGTTCTGTCCGCCATTATGTATGGTTATTGGCATGCTTGTAATAATTTGGTTGAGCAACCGTAGTTTCGACCCTGTAATATATTTTATGCTACTGGCTTATTGTATCAAGAATTTGTCTGCCAGTGTGGAGGATTTATCTCATACTGGACTTAAAAGATTGGCTTTTCAATAAATATTTTTATTGGAAAACCGGTCGTGACACATCCTGCGTCAGATAGGTCTCGTTGTAGGCCAACCCTTCGATCTCTAGAAGGCAAGCCTGGTGTCCTCCTCTCAACCTTCAATGCTGACCCTGGCAGCAGCCATGATTGATCCTTCATACGCTAAACTGAAGAAACCTCATCACGAGTTTCATCATGCATGGGAGTCGAAGACATTAGATGAAGATCACATCCTGTACGTAGCAATGGATGCCTACCTTTGTTTAAATATCTACAAGGGTTGGATGAAGAAGCAGAGCCCAGTGTCCGGTTCAAGCAAAGAAGCGTCGGCGAAGAGGAAGAGGAAGAGGGACGAGGACGAAGTCGAGGACATGGACTCGGACTCCAAGTAGGTGGCAGTGCCGTCGCTCATGCTGGTTCTACTGTAGTGTCAAGCGGACTAGTTGCTTATTAGTTTATTTTCAAGGGTATGTTGTGCTGAGGACCCATCAGAACTATGGGGCTGTTTGGATTGTGACTATCTTTGCCATATGTTGCCACATGATTTTTGTCACATTTGTCACACTTGCCTTACTTGAGTTGCTCAAATTGTTAGCCATACTTTGGCTTGCCTAAGGGAATCTCGCCACACTTTTTGTGTCTATGACATGTGGTGTTCACTGCTCATAAAAAATTCCTTGTCTCAAGTGTGGCTAGAACCAAACACCTACCTAACTTGGTCAAACTTGCCTAAGGTTAGGTGTGGCAAAGTGTGGCAATGTGTGGCTAGGAACCAAACAGCCCCTATGTTTATGTTCTTTCTCGTTATTTGAACTCTTTAGTACGTACAGTAGTACTAGTATTATATCATACTACTGTTCTTCTTGCAGTTGGTACTACTGCTCGTATCTTCGTGTTCCTACTGTACTTAATACGTTCGTACTAGTAGTATAACTTGGGTCAGTCGATTTGTGAAAGAAGTTCGACGGAGCAAAGGAGGAAGACGACAGAAGAGGTGGAAGAAGCCCTTCTATCCATCCATGTTGCATCAAACGGCTCACATGAGTCGACTGACCCAAATTGCTCCTTCAGATTGCAGGATCCACGTGGCATTCAAGGTCTCGAAGGTAGATTCCGCGTCCGCACCCGGTCTGCGGGCTCGACGCGCGCGCGACCGGCTTCCGCCGCGACAGCCACCATGCGCGCCTCCTATGCGCGGGCAGAGACGACAATGACACGCTAGTTCCTCCTCGTCGGCGTGCTGGAGCACGCGCTCATCCTCCTCTTCGTATGCTGCATGCATAGACGTGGCTCCACCAGCTGCTCGCGTGCTTGGCAGCGCGGCGGCATCGCGAGGAGGGACTGTAGACGACGTGAGTGGGCGAGCCTTCGGCTTCATGGCACAGGGATGGCGGCGACACGGCGGTGATGGGTGAGAAATTGTTGGCTGGAGCAGGTGGGCGCCGGCATGCGCAACGGCGGCAGCGACATATTGATGAGTGCGCGCGTGTGATCTTACTTTAGTTTTATATATAAGGTTGGTCAAACTTAAAAGAAAACCGTACTAGTACACGTAAACATTAGACTTAGGCAGCGCTTTTATTAGTTACTAGCTTATGTTCTTGCCCATTGTGACCAGGCTTAGTACCACGGCGACGATACAGAATCCTGTACAAGCGCGTGAACTGCGGCCGCGCGGTTGTTTGAACGGTGCGTCACCGTGTCGCGCTCGAAGGACATCCACCGAACCTTTTTGTGTGTGTGAAAAGAATCCTAGAATATTACTCAACTTTTTTTCCTGTTAAAGTTCTTGACGCTGCAATATTTCCATATATTTGAATTTAGCTCCAGTTCGTGTTTATTTGGATTGGGACATTTTAGGTGCGCCCTAGTTTTTTTTAATACTGATTTTGTGTGTGTGACTATGAGAGAACGTGTGTATGTGTCCATATGTGTGTTGTGGCGGAAGGGAAATGTGGAGACAGTGTGCGTGTGATACAGACATAGAGAGGTGTGAATGTGCAAATGATCGTGCATGAGTGAGACATAGACAGATGCCGATATGTTTGTGTATACATGAGAGAACGGTCTTCTAGTTTACTTGCGTGTGTGTGTGAGAGAGACTGAGAGAGAGAGAGAGGGAGAGAGAGAGAGAGAGACAGAGAGAGGAGCATCCGTAACACAACAACCATCTCTCTCGATTCGTCCGTCCCTCGCACGGTCGCATGAAACACATGCATCAACACGCACATTTTGACACCCTCACCCGGCCCCTGCCCACCTCAAGGCCCGCACAATCTCTTCGTGAATACCCATTTCTCTCCTTAGGTTTGTTTTCTCTCAATATCACACACACACACACACACACACAGAGAGAGAGAGACACGCAGCACAACACACACACACACACACTCCCCCGAGCACACAATTCATCCCCATCCAAGGTTATACGGCGACCACTCTCACTTGTGCTTCTTTGCACCCCAACATGCACAACACCTCAATCTTCAAAGAGGGCAACGAGCAGATCGAAGACGGCGACCACACCGCGCTAGAGAATGTGGGGTCATTTGGAAGCAGGGTGATGTGGCGACGGCTGACTGACTCCTCCCCCCACCCTCTCTATATCTTGCACAAAATTACCAATCCCTCTCTCCCCCGCACAAAATTGTCAATCCCTCAACCCACGAGATCCTTCCCCTCTCGTCCATGTTTTTCCTGCTCTCTCATCAAACATGTTGTCTCTTCTCCTTCCACATATACAGAATCTAGATGCACACACATCTCATGTATATTACATGTATGCATCTTTCTCACAGACCTAACTTCTTCCTCTCTCTTTCTCTCTCTATCTCTCTCTCTCTGTCTCATTAGGTTTGTCTCCTACTCTCTCGTCCACATACATACAATCTTTCCCTCCCTATCTGCTCCATCTTCAAAAGCTCTCTCTGCACATTTCATTCACACATTGGGATATGTCAAAATGTTGCTTCTATAATGGCTGATGTAGAGTTAGGGTTGTTCTTGTTGCATCCTACAAAGTAATAACCATGAAATGCATTTAGATTCTCATTTGACTGGGATTATGTGAGTTTGAGCATGTTGTGAAGTACTATAGACCTTGTATACATCTTGGGATTTGACAATGATTGTAACTATTGAATTGTATAGACCATTACATTCGTAGTCAATAGCCTAATATATTTATTTCGCAATTTCAACAAATGATTAGTTCACTACAAACTAAGAAAACAAATGTGTACTCCCTCCGTTTTTATTTAAGTCCGCGTATTAGCATTGGTCAAAGTCAAGTTTTGTAAACTCTCAGAAAGCTTATAACAAAAAATATTAACATATACAATAACAAATAAATACCATTAGATTCATTATTGAATGTACTTTCACATCATACATATTTGTTATGGTAAATGTTTATATTTTTCTATAAACTTGGTCAAACTTTAGGACGTTTGACTTCGGTCAAACCTAATATGAAGAGTTTACTACTACTACTTGCTAGTTGCTTAGCCAAATCACTCAACACGCCACACGGGGAGTCTAGTGTCACAAAATGTTGAGGTCGGTGGGAAAATCTCCCGCGACCCTGATTCAAGTAGTGGGAAGTTACCATCATAGCCTTCAGAACAGGGCTACGGATGACGCTTGGTAGGGGGCTGTTTTCGTAACTTCAGGTTCACCCTACCCAGCCAACCCCACCCCGGCACCCAGAGTAGTACACATGAATACTCCCCAATTTCTTTCCCCACTGCAAAATAGACTTCTCCATGGCACCGCAGCCTTCGTTCTCCTCCCCTTTACATCGGCGCACTCGTCCACCGCAGCGCATCTCCCTAATCGACGACCTCGTACACCACACTGGAGTCGGTCCACCGTCGTCATCATACACGGAGCCTCTTCCCCGGCATCATCTTCCACGGTCTCGTATCTGCTTCCCAGAAGCCGACGCCAAGCGCAGAAGTACCACCGTCGTGGACAATGAACTGACTCCCGTTGCCAACCATGACTCACAGAGGCCGCCGCGACCATCGTTCTCCTCCTCGATTGGTAATGTGTGTACTGAATCACTTAGCAGTACATGTGTAGTTCCAATTTTGTTCATACCTACCCTTCAGATTTCCTGGGTGCTATTGTTCCCGTAAAAGTAATTGGTTATAGCCTCCATTGTCCAACAGAATATCAGCTTGTAATTGTGCGTCGCTCCTATATCGCGATGTGCTTGGGTAGGTTTTTCATCTGCAACCAGTAGAGTGGCAAATAATGGAAAGGTTTTTAGAACTAGCAAAATGCCCATGCGTTGCACGCATCAAGATGGATTTGTATGAGTAGTTTATCTTGTTGGAGATGCTCTAACATGGCAGACGAGTGCTTTAATGTTGCCCACAAGATGCGCGAGCATTACTAGTAGTATATTTTTCTTGCCATGTTGAGATTTTAAAACCACGAGTGCGAACATGCAGAGGAGCAATGAAGATCAAACACGGGATATTCGGGACATCTTCAAGGAGCGTGGCAAGTTAAAGAGGAGCTGCACCGAACCTATAAAACGAGCTTTGGTAAATAACACCCTTTCAATTACTTCCGTGTAGCCTCGTGTTCTTCGATGTGTATATGTTGTAGTTTCTGTTTCTCTTAAGCATGGTGTTCTTCGATGTGTAATAAGAAGAGTCTTAATCGTCCTAATGCATTCGTTTTTAGCTTGACGTAGGAAGGGGGTGTTCTCACATTGTAGTCTGTTTTTATTTATTTGTTCCTTTTGAATTCACTTCTCCGAGTTCTGTTTATCTGGCTTCTACTAAATGGATCTAGGTTGCTCTGAGTATTGATCTAAAAAAGAAGTAACTTCATGTCAGGATGCAGTTCCTGCGAGGAGGGAAGTATGGTCAACCTCGATATCATGTTTCCAAAATGAGGCTGGATTACACACAAGGTGCCAGTTCCCTAATGATGCTGGATTAGACACAAGGAGCAAATTCCCAGATGATGCTGGATTACACACAAGCCAGGTGGAGTCGTCAGCTGTTCGTGTCCCCGTGGCATTAGTAAAGGCTGAAAGAAAGCGTGCAGTAGCCCTTGAGAATGTAGCTGAGTTCCTGAAGAAGTGAAAAGAGCAATCAGATGCTCTCTTCACCCAAGCCAAAGAAGAGATGGAAGAAGCCAGAAATAAGCTAGCAGAGGCAGAGCAGGCTAGGCGTCTCCTGCTATCTAAAACTGTTGTCAATACAAAATTTCCTTCATAATAGCTAGGTTCAAATGTTTATCTAGTCAGCATGCCTGTTGTGATGTCCGTGCATCTACTGATGTGGCATAAAATGTTTTTTTTCAGGTCATGTAATAACAGCAATTACTTTCCAAACAATAACAGACGAAGCATTGGACATGGTATAGTTCACGCGCAAGCCCGACATTCCAAGTTCAACTTCCACATCAAACTGATGTTCACAGATATCTGCACATTCATACATAATGTCCACAACCATGATTCACTTCAAAGCCAAAAAAATATGAGGAGAGTTATAAATAAAGAAAATCCTCTACTAGTTCCATCTACCAGTGCGAGCACAACAAGTCAAGACCATGCGTAAATTAATTATATTGTAGTCATTTTTATGTTCTAAAATGCCTGCCGGCTCGCGGAAGGACGTGTTGCCGGCACATGCGCGGATTCAATGAAGGCAGGCGGGGCAGTCTTAAGCTAGTTGCACGCAGCGAGGAGGCGTGCTTAGCCGGGCCTGCAACGAGTGCGGCCCTCTTGGCCGGCGCGCCGGTTCAATACCTGCACTATGAGAGGTCGCGTCCGTGTCAGAGCAATCACTCCTTCCAGTCCTTTTTTGTTTGGGTATAACAAAATCTCGTTTTCCATTCACATTTTAGTGGTAGGAGTTGTGCGTCTGTCTGTGAGAGAGAGAGGAGACGGTAGTCGGGGTTGTCTGATCGGGAAACAAATGAATAATGTTAGTCTGGGATGGAGACGAAAAGGAGACCGCAGCAAATGTTGTGTCTATAGGAGAGATAGAGAGAGTAATTTTAGTGGTATGAGTCATATGTAGAGACATATAGGGTGTGTGAGAGAATCCCATAGAGAGAAAGACAAAGTGAAAGACGAGTGGAGACTGTGGTATTGGCGGTGAAAAAGAAAGCTTAGGTACCGAGTGATACCAGAGAACAGTAGAGACGTGAGAGATAATGAAAACCGTGTAATTTTAATGATAGGGGGATTGTGATACTTCTCAAGGGAGACGTCGAGAGACCATGTTTGCAAGGATAGGAGCAACATGAAGTGAGCGTGCGGGTGAGCTGGAGAAAAGAGAGTGATAGCTACCTGAAGGAGCATGCATGCGAGAGAGATGGGCGTGAAAGGAGTGAACAAAAAAGGGATTCAAATATTTGAATTCGACATGATGATACATGTATTCCATACTCGAACCAAAATTGATCTATCAAACATGCATACTCATATGAATTCGCGCACATCTATGTTATTTACTATGTAGATATTACTGATCCATACATTTTAGTAGAACATAATTTGGTTAATTTTTTTTGAATTCAACCTTAAGATTTCGAGATCGTTGTATTTGTAGATCATATTATACATATAAAGGAGCAGAATTATTTGTTGTGCTTTTGAAAGTATATATATAAAAAATGATGTATATAGAATGTAATTCCAATTGAAAATGGATCCCGCCCGAAAAAAATAGAATACAAACGGGATTCGAATTGAGTTGGCACGGTAAACATGCACTCTACAAAATTTGAATGAAGCGGGGAAAGTCGCAGTAACCGCCCGGAACCAAAATCTGCGAGATGGAAATCACTGCTGCCTATCCCTGCCACGCAAAGCCTATATGCTGGATTTCTATAGGTTTTGATAGGGGTAGGTTTGTAATTTCACCCAAACGTGACGTAACCGCCTCTCACCCGGATTCATACACGGTGGGCGCCAAAACACAGTGTGTCCTCGGCCGAAATCGACTCCCTCCCCGATTCATGTTCATACACGATGGGCGCCAAAAACAAACTCTTGTCGGCAAATATTCTGTGTATGCGAGATTACCGTCCTATCCCTGACCGACTAGTGTTGCTGTGATGTAGTAGAAATTTGAAACGGGGGCTAAGTTTGTAAATTTCCTCGCATTTGAGACAAGCGTGCCCTGAATACATGGTTCCCCCACTTCCTCTATACCTCTCTTTTCCCCATTCATACTCCGTGGGCGCCAAAACACCCTCTCCACCCCACCCTCCTCCGTCCACCGCCGTCCGCCACCCCATCCACCGCCGTCCTCCTCCACCATGCCGGAGCTGATACCCCGACGCCGCCGTCCATTACAAGAGATTGACCTCTCTCATCCACGACTTCGGACCGGGATCCTTGCATCCCGTCCTCTCGCTTCATCCCCGCCGTCGTCCACCTTGCCGGCGCCGCTCCTACGACCATCTCGTCCACCGCGCCCCGCCGCCACCTTCTACCCTCCTAGATCAGCTTCCACACCACCGACAGCCATCGCTACCGCAGCATCGTCAAATTCTCAGCAGATTCCTACATGGCGCCGAACCAGAGGCGGTACTCTTTCGTATCTTCTCAACTTATTTATCGCAGCAAGAAAATACATCGCCATTGCTTTACTCTAATTCTTTTCTTGGTTGCGAAGTTGCCCTTGTCCGGTTTGCACCTTCAGATCTGCCATGGCACGCTCAACACCATACTCGCAATTCTTATGGTTTTCCCCTTTTATATTCCACACTAGTTAAATCATAGTAGACTAAATTTCAAAATTGGGTCAGTCGATTTTTCAGAGCTCGCCGGAGTTCACCGGTGCGATCGAAGGGGCTCGGGTGGTTGTGGGGCCTCCTCGAACGAAGAAAGCTTGATGCGGGTGGGGGTTGGGGTGGGGGTGGGGGTGGCGGAGGAACACAGGCGGTGGGGGCCGTTGGTCCGGCCGGCGGCCCGTGCGGTGTTCTGTATGGGAAGAATCAGAGACGAGGAAGAAGAAGGGTTAGGAGACGTAGGATCTTCATCCAACCGCCTGCAATGGTAGAGAGAAAGCTAGGAGTTGCATTCTTAATGCGCTCTAGTTCATCATGTGTGAGCAACATTTTATTATCCAAAATCTGCTTGCTCTTCTTTACCATGTTCCTCTTCCGTTCTTCTTTAATACGTACTCTCTCCATTCCTAAATACAAGTCTTTGTATAGATTCCACCATGGACTACATATGGAGCAAAATGAGTGAATCTACACTCTAAAATGTACCTGGATACATCTGTATGTGATCCATAGTGGAAATCTCTACCAAGACTTATATTTTGGAACAGAGGGAGTATGATAGTAGTACAGTATGTTCCTTGTACTGAAGATGAGCAGGGACATTTGCAGTGTAGAGGTCTATACGGTCGGTTGTGATGGACACTTTGAGCCTCTTTGATTCGTAGGATCTTGTAAACATAGGAATAGGATTTGTAGTGGCCTGCCCACTTGAATCCTATAAGAATAGCAAGGAAATGCGGGGAGCTGTGTCGCCTTTGAGAGTTACATTGATATTAACAGTACCGCACCTTCACTTGAAGAGAGCTGGTATCCGAAGCCTTTCTAGCCGTACCGGCAATACTAGCACATATATTCCAGCAAGTTCCACTTTGCTGATTTTACTCTGATGCTTAAGGTTTTCCCGTTATATCTACACTATGATCTGTGTAGCTGCTTTGTGTCGCACTAGCAGCAGTCCACTCTTGAAGCTAAACACTGCAATGACTTACAAAATTGGCACCAAGGCATTGAGTGCCATTCTGGATGCAATGAAACTCATACGCTCCCCACCTGTTGATTCTTGTTCAGAATATCATCCTAATGACTATTCTAACCTCGAGGAGTCAAAGGCAGATGGCCTGTCCTATTCACCCATCAAGGTGCCTGTTCTAATTTGGCAATGTTTTATTGATTGCGGGTATCTTGCATATGTTGTCTTGCATTTCTTCTACTTTGTTGCACCGCCATCTGCTTAGTTTACTCATCATATATGTCGAGATGCCATGCCCATCCATTATCAATACATATTCCATCTGTCATCATACCATGTTTTTCCACTCAAATGTTGTTCTTGTGCATCAGACATCAAAAAGGAAGAGGGTGATTGCCGAACCTGAAGGAGCACCAGCAAAGTCCTTGAAAAACGTGGTGGTGCCGGAGAAATCAGACAGCACCCCACTTATATTGGTTGTACAACTAGTGACACAAAACGTAGGACCGACTCCAGCAGACTGTACCCATACTTCACTGGCCACACCACTAGCCCCACCACACAGGACCTGCACTCCAGCAAAAGGTATACCGATTTCATTTGCCATAGCACCAGCTGTACCACAGAAAAATCCCACTCCAGCAAAAAGTACAGCAAGTCCACCGGCCGAAGACCTATCCCAACTGCAGAGACGGCCAATTCCTGCAGATTGGAACCCCATTCCATTTATTCCCAGTTTAAAAGACAATGCTTTCAATGTTGTTAGGGACTACGTGCATATATTCCCATCATGGGAAGATTATTGTGAAGACAAACACCATTTTCACATCTTCCTGTCCAACTTACGTGTAAGTGCTATTATTCATGGCTATTATTTTCCTGTTTTCTGCTGATTGAACACATCAATGATTTACATTACATTGTTGTAACTAGGCGAGGGTCAATCTGGATAGTCATGACGAGCAAAGCTTGCTTGTGCTTTTCAAGGAAGCATTGCAGCAGTATCGGTGTTACCTGAGGAAATCACACTTTGATGGCAAGTCTATAAACGAATTCCTGGTGAAGTCTCCTGTGCTAAATTTAGAAGACATTGAATGGAAAAACCTTGTTATGCACTGGTCTCGTTCCCAGGATGAGGTACTGTCTATGAAATCACATGACAATTTGAACTTCTACTTTTCCGCATGTGCCTTACGGATCTTTTTTGCAGGAAATCTGCTCGAAGAAGAATTCCGGTTTGACAAGAACGACAGGATATCTCAAATATGCTGCCCGCTGCTTTGCTCTTGTTAGTACCTGTTGTCCTGTATCACTGTACTTGCATACATACCTGGTTCATTATGTGACAGCAGTATGCATGATAGCTTGCTTATCAATTGTTCGCTCCAAATTATCTGATCTGTATGAATGGTTACATTAGTGTAGAATATATCCAATGCCAATGTTTTTTAGCTCTGCATTGTTCTTGTAAGTACATGCTGTCCTTTATCAGTGTACTTATAATGACAGGTAGTTGTTCATGTACCATCACTCTGCAGCTTATTTTCCTTTGCCCTCCATTTTCTACACATCAGATCTATATTTACTCTTACCATAAGGTTGGTACTGAAGAAGTTTAGCTGTGCATTGCTCTTGGCTGTACCTTTTGCCTGTATCGCTGCACTTACATTTATAGCTACTTGGTTATGTAGCATCACTCTTCATCTTATCTTAAATATTCTCCATTTTTTCGTATATTATCACATCTATATTTACTCTTAACAAAATGTAGAATAAAGGCAATGCTTTTGAAGAAGATTCTGTGGTAAACTTCTTGAATTGCCCCCCCCCCATCAGCATGGACAAGGCCTTTATAGAGCCTGTCTTCACCAATAATGTAAGTTTGTCCATCTCAAGCCTTCAAACTTTGTTGTATATATTTGGTTAGGCATGACTGCAACAGCTGTTTATTTTTGGTGTTTGCATCAAATTGCTTGTTTAAAGTTTATTATATGTAGTTCATAAACAAAAGTTCGTCCTTTCTCAATTTAAGTTTTCAGTTGTACAACCAAGTTCCTTCTTCATACCATGTAAATTAAACTATACAGAGCAAGTGATCTTCTTTTGCACTGCATGTATGCTTCTGTTCTTCATCTGTAATCCAGTGGTGTGGTGAACCTACCCACTACAGCACAATGTCATATTCTGCAATGTCTTAACTATGAAAAATGTCATATCATTCTACTATTATTTAAACCGTCTCTTTATTTGCCAATCTGAAATGGTATAAATTGACAGCACACTAACCATTGATACTTATGAGTTCTTGATCTGTAATCCAGTGGTGTCGTGAAGCTGCCAACTCCTTCACAATGTCATTTCCTGCCATGTCTTGACCTGAACAATACCATATTGTGTTAATGCAAATTTAAACTGTGTCACTTTATTCGTCAGTAAGAAATGTGATGAATTGTCAGCACTGATACTTTTATGTGCAAAACCTGTCATCTGTCTGCTTGTTTATCTTTCAGAGTGAGGAAGATATAAGTGTTGAACAAGCGCAGTCTCATCATCTTGCTCAGCTGCTTGCGCTGCAGCTCCCCAGCAGGGCTAACCTTTCTTGAACTCTATTGAAGTGTTGTCGGTTTTGTATATTATTTTGTCGGCGTGTTTATTTGCACTGGTGGCGATCTTTGATGCCCAGTGTATGTAATCTGCTGTCTGCTTGTGCTTTATTATCATAGTGGCGAACTTTGATGCCCAGTGGATGTAATATGCCGTAATTTCTTTATTGTATAGTATAGGTTTTTTCTTATTCACGATGCTGCAGTTATTTTACTGTATATATATCCTGTCTTCGCAGTAAACCGGCCAAACCGTAAAATTACGGTACATAATCGGGCCGTCATGCAATCACGATGTAGGTTGGGCCTGAAACGTGCCGATCAGCTCACGGGCCGGCAGCAGCCCGAAATGAACCCCGGCCCATGATTGTGAATCAAATCACGGGCTTTTAACAGGCCGAAAAATTGTCTCGGTCCTTGTTTGGCCCAATCAGATATCGGCTGCGAGCAGGCCGGATGCAATCCAGGCCGTAGTTAGGCCCAACTATATGATAGGCTTTTAACAGGCTAAAATTAATATAGGGCCGAAATGTTAAACGGGACCTTAACAGGCCAAAACTAATATCAGGCCGAATTACTAAGTGGGCCTTTTGCAAGTGGGCCCAAAAGCATAGTGTCCAGTTGACGGGCCGAATCTGATATGGGCCATAATTAGGCCCAAAACCTCTTAAAGGGCGGACCTGATCTGGGCCGTAATTTGGCCCAGAACGTGGTAGGCTTTTAACGGGCCGGATCTCATATGGGCCACTATTAGGCCCGAAGCGTGGCAGGCCATTAATAGACCGTATCAAATATGGGCCAACATTTGGCCCAAAACATGGCAGCCAATTAACGGGTCGGCCTACTAGGGTCCTCAAAATCTTGTGGGCCTACAGCTGGGCCGGCCCATTAATGTCGGCGAAATCTCATGGGCCTTTAGCTGGGCCGGCCCATTATGATCCGCAAGAATTTTGTGGGCCTTTACCTGGGCCGGCCTATTATGGCACAGAAAAATCCTGTGGGCCTGTACCTGGGCCGGCCCATTATGGCCCGCGAAATCTTGTGGGCCTTTAGCTGGGCCCGCCCATTATGGTCCGCAAAATCTTGTGGGCCTTTAGCTAGGCCGGCCCATTATGGTCCGCAAAATCTTGTGGGCCTTTAGTTGGTCCGGCCCATTTAAACTTGTTGGGCCGTGCAACGTGTCGACGTATCATAGGCGTCTTCTGTCAAGTGAGTGGATGACATCTGTCCCGATGATGAGCCGACACATGTTTCCTCTAGCCAATGATGATTTTACACGTGGAAAATCCCCATTGGTCGGGGCTGTTAACGGGTTATCGGATCCAAAACCCGACCCGATAGCTTAAGGTGTTCCGTTACGGTGGATGCCACGTGTCGGTCACCCTTGACAAAAGCACTTCTGTGACGCGCGATTTATCATCATGGAAGTGGACACTTCCGTGATGATAATTTTGGTAATGTCATGGAACACTTCTAAGATAGCACATGTATGACTATCTTGATTCTGTCATAAATTTGTCATGGATGTACATGCATGACAAAAAAAGCGACCTACTGTGACAAACACGTATCATCACGGAAGTGTATTTTTTTTGTAATATGAAAATATAAAAACGGCAAGGTAAGGAATGATAAAAGTGAGCGTAAACGGTATTGCAATGTGTTGAAACAAGGCCTAGGGTTCATACTATCACTAGTCCAAGTCCTCTCAACAATAATAACATAATTGGATCATATAACTATCCCTCAACATGCAATAAAGAGTCACTCCAAAGTCACTAAGAGCGAAGAACAAACGAAGAGATTATGGTAGGGTACGAAACCACCTCAAAGTTATTCTTTCCAATCAATCCGTTGGGCTATTCCTATAAGTGTCACAAACAGCCCTAGAGTTTGTACTAGAATAACACCTTAAGACACAAATCAACCAAAACCCTAATGTCACCTAGATACTCCAATGTCACCTCAAGTATCCGTGGGTATGATTATACGATATGCATCACACAGTCTCAGATTCATCTATTCAACCAACACATAGAACTTCAAAGAGTGCCCCAACATTCTTACTGGAGAGTCAAGACGAAAATGTGTGCCAACCCCTATGCATAGGTTCATGGGTGGAACCCGCAAGTTGATCACCAAAACATACATCAAGTGGATCAATAGAATACCTTGTTTTCACCACGAGTATCCCACGCAAGACATACATCAAGTGTTCTCAAATCCTTAAAGACTCAATCCAATAAGATAACTGCAGAGGGAAAACTCAATCCATTACAAGAGAGAAACATCATAAGGATCCAACTATAATAGAAAAGCTCGCGATACATCAAGATCGCATCACGTCAAGAACACGAGGGAGAGAGATCAAACACATAGCTACTGGTACATACCCTCAGCTCCAAGTGAGAACTACTACCTCCTCGTCATGGAGAGCACCGGGATGATGAAGATGGCCACCGGAGAAGGATTCACCCTCCGGCAGGGTGCCGGAATGGGTCTAGATTGGTTTTCGGTGGCTACACAGGCTTCTGGCGGTGGAACTCCCGATCTATTGTGCTCCCCGATAGTTTTAGGGTATATGGACATATATAGGCGGAAGAAATACATCAGGGGATCCACGAGGGGCCCACGAGGGTGGAGGGCGCGCCCAGGGGGTGGGCGCGCCCCCTGCCTGGTGGCTTCCTCGTTGATCCCCTGACGTGCACTCCAAGTCTCCTGTATTGCTTTCTTTCCAAAAATAACTTTTCCGACCGTTTCATTCCGTTTGGACTCCATTTGATATTCCTTTTCTTGGAAACCCTAAAACAAGGAAAAAACAGAAAACTGGCACTGGGCTCTAGGTTAATAGGTTAGTCCCAAAAATCATATGTAATAGCATATAAATGCATATAAAACATCCAAGGTTGATAATATAATAGCATGGAACAATCAATAATTATAGATATGTTGGAGACGTATCACCGGACAATGAGGCGGGCCTCATTGTGATCCTCAGATAGTTCCTTCCTATTAAGGTAGGCCAAGAAGGGTTCGGTCCATGGGGCAATGACTGCCATAATGAGATGGGTCGATGGTGTTATTTCGGTGGCTGAGCCTCCGATGATATCGGTGTCTTCAGAATATCGGGTTGTGTTTGGATCCGGATTAGTGTTGCCACTCTCCCCCTGCCACACCACGGATGGCTCAAAAAGCCTTTCCAGAAAGATATTGGGTGGGACGGGGTCGCTCTTGGTGTCGATACTTTCTCAGGCCACATGATGGAACTCGAGCCCCTCGAACCGAGCCGACATTTTTAGGACGGCATTATGATAAGCTACCATCTTTGGATATTTGGCATCAAAGTCTCCATGTATTTGAGATATTGCAATCTTTGAGTCCCCCGCACTTCCAGGCGCTGTATGCCCATGGAGACAGCCATCCGGAGACCATGCAATAAGGCCTCATATTCGACTGCGTTTTTGGAGTCTGTTTATAGTATTTGGAGTACGTACTGAATGACGTCTCCAGTGGGCGATGTTAAGACGACGCCCGCTCCTAGCCCTGCCAGCATTTTGGAGCCATCGAAATACATAACCCAATTGGCATATATACCGTACTCTTTAGGGAGTTTGGCCTCTGTCCATTCAGCGACAAAGTCAACCAGTACTTGGGATTTAATAGCTTGATGTGGTTTGTATGTAATATCAAATGGAAGGAGCTCGATGGTCCATTCGGCAATCCGACCCATGGCATAGCGGTTTTTTATTATGTCGTTGAGTGGTACTTCGGAAGCCACCATGATTGAACACTCCTGGAAGTAGTGTCATAGCTTTTGAGATGCCATGAAGACCATGTATGATATTTTTTGATAATGGTGGTACCGGGTTTTGCATGGTGTAAGGACAGTGGATACGTACTATACTGGCTTCTGAAGCAGGAATTTGTGTCCGTCCTGTTCTCGTTCAACGATGAGTCCCCACTTGATGTGTTGCCAATATGTATAGAAACATGGGTTCGCCGATGTTTGGCACGGCCAGGATTGGGTTGCTCACTAGAAGGGTTTTTATTTCTTCCAGTCCGGTTGTTGTCGCGTCCATCCACTCGAAGTGATTGGTTCACCGTAGAAGGCGATAGAGTGGCAGTGCCTTTTCTCCCAATCTGGAGATAAAGCGGTTAAAGCTGCCACGCAACCCGCAAGTTTTGGGACTTGCTTAATGTCTGTTGGCGTACCCAATTGTGACAGAGCTCGGATTTTGGCTAGATTTGTTTCAATTCCTCTATTGGAAATGATGAAGCCCAGCAGCTTTCCTGCGGGGACGCTGAAAACACACTTTTCCGGATTGAGCATAATGTCGTATGTACGGAGGTTGTCAAATGTGAGACCCAGGTCGTCTATTAGTGTTTCGACGTGCCTTGTCTTGATTACGACGTCGTCCACATAGGATTCGACTATCCTTCCGGTCTGTTTATCTAGGCATGTTTGGATCATGCGTTGGTAGGTGGCGTCGGTGTTCTTGAGCCCGAAGGGCATGGTGTTGAAGCAGAATGGCCCGTATGGGGTGATGAATGATGTTGCAGCTTGATCGGACTCCTTCATTTTAATTTGATGGTATCCGGAATATGCATCGAGGAAACACAGTGAGTCGTGTCCTACGGTAGCATCAATGATTCGATCGATGCGGGTGAGGGGGAAGGGATCCTTAGAGCAAGCCTTATTGAGGTCTTTAAAATCGACGCACGGGTGCCAGTATTTATCCTTCTTTGGTACCATGACCAGGTTTGCCAGCCAGTCCGGATGTTTTATTTCTCTAATGAATCCGGCCTCGATTAGCTTGGCTAGCTCCTCTCCCATGGCTTGGTGTTTGGGTCCCTTTAATATGTTTGTTTGACTGGTTTGTATCCCTTTAATATGTTAAGGTTGTATTCGGCCAGCTCGCGTGGGATTCTTGGCATGTCAGAGGTGTGCCAGGCGAATATATCCCAATTTTCGCGAAGAAAATCCGGTAGCGCGGCGTCGACCATTGGGTCTAGCTGCGCCCCAATAGATGTTGTCTTCTTGGTGTCCCTTGGATGGACTAGGAATTTGACTATTTCTTTCGCTGGCTTGAAGGAGGTGGATTTGGGCCGTTTGTCTAAGATTACATCATCTTTGTCCACCATGGAGAGCAGTGCGGTTAATTCTTCGGCCGCGAGGCCTTCAGATAATGCCTCGAGGCCTTCAGATAATGCCTCGAGGGCCAGGGATGCGGTTTTATTTTCGACGCGGAGTGCTATATCCCGATCACTGGCTAGAGTGATTATGCCATTGGGCCTGGGCATCTTAAGCTTCATGTACCCATAATGAGGTACAACTTGGAAGCATGTAAATGCCTCTCGCCCCAAGAGGGCGTGATATCCGTTGTTGAAGGCGGCCACTTGGAAGGTTATATCTTCTGACGGGTAATTCTTCGGCGTGCCGAATACCACGTCGAGTGTTATTTTTCCCACACACCATGCCTCCCGACTGGGAATGATTCCTCGGAATGTCATGCTGCTTTGCTCGATGCGGCACCTGTCTATTTCCATTTTGTGGAGTGTATCTTTGTAGATGAGGTTTAGTCCGCTGCCGCCGTCCATGAGAACCTTGATGAGCTGAAAGTCGTCCATGATTGGACTGAGGACCAAGGTGATACGTGTCCAACGTATCTATAATTTTTGATTGCTCCATGCTATATTATCTACTATTTTGAAAATTATTGGGCTTTACTATCCACTTTTATATTATTTTTGGGAATAACCTATTAACCGGAGCCCAGCCCAGAATTGCTGTTTTTTGCCTGTTTTAGGGTTTCGAAGAAAAGGAATATCAAACGGAGTCCAAACGGAATGAAACCTTTGGAAACATGATTTTCTCATCAGATAAGATCCAGGAGACTTGGACCCTCCGTCAAGAAAGCCATGAGGCGGTCACGAGGGTGGAGGGCGCCCCCCCCATAGGGCGCGCCCCATGCCTCGTGGGCCCCTCGAAGCTCCACCGACGTACTTCTTCCTCCTATATATATCCACGTACCCCCAAACGATCAGATATGGAGCCAAAAATCTAATTCCACCGCCGCAACTTTCTGTATCCATGAGATCCCATCTTGGGGCCTGTTCCAAAGCTCCGCCGGAGGGGCCATCGATCACGGAGGGCTTCTACATCATCATCCAAGCCCCTCCAATGAAGTGTGAGTACTTTACTTCAGACCTATGGGTCCATAGTTAGTAGCTAGATGGCTTCTTCTCTCTTTTTGGATCTCAATACAATGTTCTCCCCCTCTCTCATGGAGATCTATTCGATGTAATCTTCTTTTTGTGGTGTGT
Source organism: Triticum aestivum (assembly GCF_018294505.1). NCBI lineage: Eukaryota > Viridiplantae > Streptophyta > Magnoliopsida > Poales > Poaceae > Triticum > Triticum aestivum. Next base: position 302,060,696 of record NC_057803.1, on the reverse strand, counting down.
TTGTTGAGACCGATGAATTGTGGGTTTATGATCAAGTCTATCTATGAATAATATTTGAATCTTCTCTGAATTCTTTTATGTATTATTGGTTATCTTTGCAAGTCTATTCGAATTATCAGTTTGGTTTGGCCTACTAGATTGATTGTTCTTGCCATGGGAGAAGTGCTTAGCTTTGGGTTCGATCTTGCGGTGTCCTTTCCCAGTGACCAAAGGGGCAGCAAGGCACGTATTGTACCGTTTCCATCGAGGATAACAAGATGGGGTTTTTATCATATTGCATGAAACTATCCCTCTACATCATGTCATCTTGCTTAAGGCGTTACTCTGTTTTTAACTTAATACTCTAGATGCATGCTGGATAGCAGTCGATGAGTGGAGTAATAGTAGTAGATGTAGGCAAGAGTCGGTCTACTTGTCTCGAACGTGATGCCTATATATGATCATACCTAGATATTCTCATAACTATGCTCAATTCTGTCAATTGCTCAACAGTAATTTGTTGACCCACCGTAGAATACTTATGCTCTTGGGAGAAGCCACTTGTGAACCTATGGCCCCCGGGTCTCTTTCTCATCATATCAATCTCCATCAGTTTATTATTGCTTTGCTTATTACTTTGCCTTGTACTTTTTACTTTGCATCTTTATACCAAAAATACAAAAAATATTATTTATCATCTCTATCAGATCTCACTGTCGTAAGTGACTGTGAAGGGATTGACAACCCCTAAGCGCGTTGGTTGCGTTGAGCTATTGTTTTTGTGTAGGTACAAGGGACTCGAGCGTAGCCTCCTACTGGATTGATACCTTGGTTCCCAAAAATTGAGGGAAATACTTATGCTACTTTGCTGCATCATCCTCTCCTCTTCGGGGAAATCCAACGCAGTGCTCAAGAGGTAGCAAGAAGAATTTCTGGCGCCGTTGCCGGGGAGTCTGCGCAAAAGTCAACATACCAAGTACCTATCACAATCCCTATCTCCCGCATTACATTATTTGTCATTTGCCTCTCGTTTTCCTCTCCCCCCAATTCACCCTTGCCGTTTTATTCGCCCTCTCTCTCTATCCTCCCTCTCTATTTGCCTCTTTTGCCCGTTTGCTTTTTGTTTGCTTGTGTGTTAGTTTACTTGTTTGTCGCGATGGCTCAAGATAATACTAAATTGTGTGACTTCACCAATACCAACAACAATGATTTCCTTAGCACTCCGATTGCTCCTCTTACCGATGCTGAATCTTGTGAAATCAATACTGCTCTGTTGAATCTTGTCATGAAAGATCCGTTCTCCGGCCTTCCTAGTGAAGATGCCGCTACCCATCTTAATAGCTTCGTTGATTTGTGTGACATGCAAAAGAAGAAAGATGTCGATAATGATATTGTTAAATTGAAGATATTTCCTTTTTCGCTTAGAGATCGTGCTAAAGCTTGGTTTTCATCTTTGCCTAAAAATAGTATTGATTCATGGAACAAGTGCAAAGATTCTTTTATCTCTAATTATTTTCCTCCCGCTAAGATCATCTCTCTTAGAAACGATATTATGAATTTTAAGCAACTTGATCATGAACATGTTGCACAAGCTTGGGAGAGAATGATATTAATGATACGTAATTGCCCTACTCATGGTTTAAATTTGTGGATGATTATACAAAAAATTTATGCCGGATTGAATTTTGCTTCTAGAAATCTTTTAGATTCGGTCGTGGGAGGCACTTTTAAGGAAATCACTTTAGGAGAAGCTACTAAACTCCTAGATAATATTATGGTTAATTATTCTCAATGGCATACTGAAAGATCTACTAATAAAAAGGTGCATGCGATAGAAGAAATTAATGTTTTGAGTGGAAAGATGGATGAACTTATGAAATTATTTGCTAATAAGAGTGTTTTTTCAGATCCTAATTATGTGCCCTTGTCTACTTTGATTGAGAATAATAATGAATCTATGGATGTGAATTTTGTTGGTAGGAACAATTTTGGTAACAACACATATAGAGGAAATTTCAACCCTAGGCCTTATCCTAGTAATCCCTCTAATAATTATGGTAATTCCTACAACAATCATTTTGGAAATTATAATAAGATGCCCTCTGATTTTGAATCTAATATTAAAGAATTTATTTCTTCGCAAAAGAATTTTAATGCTATGATTGAAGAAAAATTGCTTAAGATTGATGATTTGGCTAGGAACTTTGATAGAATTGCTCTTGATGTCGATTCTTTGAAACTTAGATCTATTCCACCTAAGCATGATATCAATGAGTCTCTCAAAGCCATGAGAATTTCCATTGACGAGTGCAAAGAAAGAACCGCTAGGATGCGTGCTAACAAAGATGCCTTTATAAAAGCGTGTTCTTCTAGTTCCTATGAAAATAATGATGAAGATCTAAAAGGTATTGATGTGTCCCCTATTAAATCTTTATTTTGCAACATGAATCTTCATAATGATGGGACTGAATATGATCCACCTTTACCTAGAAGGCGTTCTAAGAATTCGGAATTTGTTGATCTTGATGCCAAATCTGATAAAAGTGGGATTGAAGAAATTAAAACCCTAGATGTTGCTAAACCCACTATTATGGATTTCAAGGAATTTAACTATGAAAATTTCTCTTTGATTGATTGTATTTCCTTGTTGCAATCTGTGCTAAATTCTCCTCAAGCTTATAGTCAAAATAAAGTGTTTACTAAACATATCATTGATGCCTTGATGCAATCTTCTGAAGAAAAACTTGAATTGGAAGTTTCTATCCCTAGAAAACTTTATGATGAGTGGGAACCAACTATTAAAATTAAAATTAAAGGTCATGAGTTTTATGCTTTGTGTGATTTGGGTGCTAGTGTCTCTACTATTCCCAAAAACTTTGTGTGATTTGCTAAATTTCCGTGATTTTGATGATTGCTCTCTAAACTTGCATCTTGCGGATTCCACTATTAAGAAACCTATGGGAAGAATTAATGATGTTCTTATTATTGAAAATAGGAATTATGTGCCCGTAGATTTTATCGTTCTGGATATAGATTGCCATCCTTCTTGCCCTATTATTCTCGGTAGACCTTTCCTTAGAACGGTTGGTGCAATTATTGATATGAAGGAAGGGAATATTAGATTCCAATTTCCATTAAAAAAGGGCATGGAACACTTCCCTAGAAAGAAAATAAAATTACCATATGAATCTATCATGAGAGCCACTTATGGATTGCCTACCAAAGATGGCAATACCTAGATCTATTCTTGCTTGTTATGCCTAGCTAGGGGCGTTAAACGATAGTGCTTGTTGGGAGGAAACCCAATTTAATTTTTATTCCTTGCTTTTTGCTCCTGTTTAGTAATAAATAAATTATCTACCCTATGTTTTGGTTGTGTTTTTTGTGTTTAATTAGTGTTTGTGACAAGTAGAACCGTTGGGAAGACTTGGGGAAAGTCTTGTTGAACTTGCTGTAAAAAACAGAAACTTTAGCGCTCACAAGAACTGCTGTCATTTTTATCCTGGGAGTGCTATTTAGTTAATTATTTTTGCATATGATTAATAGATAAATTCCTCACGTCCAGGAATTTATTTTAGAATATTTGGGGTTCCAGATCTTGCGCTATCTACAGATTACTACAGACTATTCTGTTTTTGACAAATTCTGTTTTTCGTGTGTTGTTTGCTTATTTTGATGAATCTATGGATAGTAAAATAGTTTATAATCCATAGAGAAGTTGGAATACAGTAGGTATAACACCCATATAAATAAAGAATGAGTTCATTACAGTACCTTGAAGTGGTCTTTTGTTTTTCTTTCGCTAACGGAGATCATGAGATTTTCTACTTTAAGTTTTGTGTTGTGAAGTTTTCATGTTTTGGGTAAAGATTTGATGGATTATGGAACAAGGAGTGGAAAGAGCCTAAGCTTGGGGATGCCCATGGAACCCCCAAGATAATCTAAGGACACCTAAAATCCAAAGCTTGGGGATGCCCTGGAAGGCATCCCCTCTTTCGTCTACTTCTATCGGTAAATTTACTTGGAGCTATATTTTTATTCACCACATGATATGTGTTTGATTGGAGCGTCTTTTATGATTTGAGTCTTTGCTTATTAGTTTACCACAATCATCCTTGCTGTACACACCTTTTGAGAGAGCCATACATAATTTGGAATTTGATAGAATACTCTATGTGCTTCACTTATATCTTTTGAGTTATATAATTTTGCTCTAGTGCTTCACTTATATCTTTTAGAGCACGATGGTGGATTTGTTTTATAGAAACTATTGATCTCTCATGCTTCACTTAGATTATTTTGAGAGTCTTAATAGCATGGTAATTTGCTTAATAATAAATATGCTTGGCATTAAAGATTTGTAAAACTTTCTTTTGAGTGCGTTGAATACTAAGAAAAAATTGATGCTTGATATTTGTTTTGAGATATTAGGATGGTGATATTAGAGTCATGATAGTTGAGTAGTTGTGAATTTGAGAAATGCTTGTGTTAAAGTTTGTGATTCCCGTAGCATGCACGTATGGTGAACCGTTATGTGATGAAGTCAGAGCATAATTTTATTTATTGATTGTCTTCCTTATGAGTGGCGGTCGGGGACGAGCGATGGTCTTTTCCAACCAATCTATCCCCCTAGGAGCTTGTGCGTAATAGTTTTCTTTGATAACTTCTAGATTTTTGCAATAAGTATATGAGTTCTTTATGACTAATGTTGAGTCCATGGATTATACGCACTTTCCTTCCTTCCACCATTGCTAGCCTCTCTAATACCTCGCACTTTTCGCCGGTATCATGCACCCACCAAATACCTTCCTCAAAACAGCCACCATATCTACCTATCATGGAATTTCCATAGCCATTCCGAGATATATTTCCATGCATCTTTCCACCGTTCCATTCATTATGACACGCTTCATCATTGTCATATTGCTAGCATGATCATGTAGTTGACATCGTATTTGTGGCAAAGCCACCGTTCATAATTCTTTCATTCAAGTCACTCTTGATTCATTGCATATACGGATCACCGCCGGAGGCATTCATATAGAGTCATATTTTGTTCTAAGTATTGAGTTGTAAGTGTTGAGTTGTAAGAAAAATAAAAAGTGTGATGATCATCATTTTTAGAGCATTGTCCCAAGTGAGGAAAGGATGATTGAGACTATGATTCCCCCACAAGTCGGGATGAGACTCTGGACAAAAAAAGGCCATAAAAAAGAGAAGGCCCAAAAATATGAGAGAAAAAGAGAGAAGAGACAATGCTACTATCCTTTTACCACACTTGTGCTTCAAAGTAGCACCATGATCTTCATGATAGAGAGTCTGTCATTCTATCACTTTCATATACTAGTGGGAATTTTTCATTATAGAACTTGGCTGGTATATTACAGTGATGGGCTTCTTCAAAATGCCCTAGGTCTTCGTGAGCAAGCGAGTTGGATGCACATCCACTTAGTTTCTTTTGTTGAGCTTTCATACACTTATAGCTCTAGTGCATCCATTGCATGGCAATCCCTACTCACTCACATTGATATCTATTGATGGGCATCTCCATAGCCCGTTGATACGCCTAGTTGATGTGAGACTATCTTCCCCTCTTTTTGTCTTCTCCACAACCACCATTCTATTCCACATATAGTGCTATATCCACGGCTCACGCTCATGTATTGCGTGAAGATCGAAAAAGTTTTGAAAATGTCAAAAGTATGAAACAATTGCTTGGCTTGTCATCGGGGTTGTGCATGATTTAAATACTTTGTGTGGTGAAGATAGAGCATAGCCAGACTATATGATTTTGTAAGGATAGCTTTCTTTGGTCATGTTATTTTGAGAAGACATAATTGCTTTGTTAGTATGCTTGAATTATTATTATTTTTATGTCAACATGAACATTTGTCTTGAATCTTTTGAATCTGAATATTCATACCACAATTAAGAAGATTTACATTGAAATTATGCCAAGTAGCACTCCGCATCAAAAATTCTGTTTTTATCATTTACCTACTCGAGGACGAGCAGGAATTAAGCTTGGGGATGCTTGATACGTCTCCAACGTATCTATAATTTTTGATTGCTCCATGCTATATTATCTATTGTTTTGAACATTATTGGGCTTTATTATCCACTTTTATATTATTTTTGGCACTAACTTATTAACCGGAGGCCCAGCCCAGAATTGTTGTTTTTTTGCCTGTTTTAGGGTTTCGAAGAAAAGTAATACCAAACGGAGTCCAAACGGAATGAAACCTTCGGAAACGTGATTTTCTCATCAGATAAGATCCAGGAGACTTAGACCCTCCGTCAACAAAGCCACGAGGCGGTCACGAGGGTGGAGGGAGCCCCCCTAGGAAACGCCCCCTGCCTCGTGGGCCCCTCGAAGCTCCACCGACGTACTTCTTCCTCCTATATATATATCCACATACCCCCAAACGATCAGATACGGAGCCAAAAACCTAATTCCACCGCCGCAACTTTCTGTATGCACGAGATCCCATCTTGGGGCCTGTTTCGGAGCTCCGCCGGAGGGGGCATCGATCATGGAGGGCTTCTACATCATCATCCAAGCCCCTCCAATGAAGTGTGAGTAGTTTACTTCAGACCTATGGGTCCATAGTTAGTAGCTAGATGGCTTCTCCTCTTTTTTTGGATCTCAATACAATGTTCTCCCCCTCTCTCATGGAGATCTATTCGATGTAATCTTCTTTTTGCGGTGTGTTTGTTGAGACCAATGAATTGTGGGTTTATGATCAAGTCTATCTATGAATAATATTTGAATCTTCTCTTAATTCTTTTATGTATGATTGGTTATCTTTGCAAGTCTCTTCGAATTATCAATTTGGTTTGGCCTACTAGATTGATTGTTCTTGCCATGGGAGAAGTGCTTAGCTTTGGGTTCGATCTTGCGGTGTCCTTTCCCAGTGACAGAAGGGGCATCAAGATACGTATTGTATCATTGCCATCGAGGATAACAAGATGGTTTTTTTATCATATTGCATGAAACTATCCCTCTACATCATGTCATCTTGCTTAAGGCGTTACTTTGTTTTTAACTTAATACTCTAGATGCATGCTGGATAGCGGTCGATGAGTGGAGTAATAGTAGTAGATGCATGCAGGAGTCGGTATACTTGTCTCGGACGTGATGCCTATATACATGATCATACCTAGATATTCTCATAACTATGCTCAATTCTGTCAATTGCTCAACAGTAATTTGTTCACCCACCATAGAATACTTATGCTCTTGAGAGAAGCCACTAGTGAAACCTATGGCCCCCGGGTCTCTTTCTCATCGTATCAATCTCCATCACTTTATTATTGCTTTGCTTATTACTTTGCCTTTTACTTTTTACTTTGCATCTTTATACCAAAAATACCAAAAATATTATTTATCATCTCTATCAGATCTCACTTTCGTAAGTGACAGTGAAGGGATTGACAACCCCTTAGCGCGCTGGTTGCGTTGAGCTATTGTTTTTGTGTAGGTACAAGGGACTCGAGCGTAGCCTCCTACTGGATTGATACCTTGGTTCTCAAAAACTGAGGGAAATACTTACGCTACTTTGCTGCATCATCCTCTCCTCTTCGGGGAAATCCAACGTAGTGCTCAAGAGGTAGCACAAGGTGGCTGGTGCTCGGAGTGTCCTGTATTTTGGTTCGTCACTGGCATTTAAAGTTATAGCCGTGTCGTTCCAAGGGTTTATTGCTGCTATTTGATAGACTTCGGTGACTTTCAGTACTTTGGGGCCATCGTCTTCTGGGGGGTGTTGTTCTGGGGTATTCTTGCTGAGGATATCCTCGTCACTCTTGGCCACTTGCCGGAGTATCCAACATGCTCTAAGGCTATGTGTTGGTATGTTATCCGGTGTTGCGTGTATTTTGCATGGCCCATCGAGCCATCCTTCCAGAACGGTTCCGCGCCTCATACTAGACTTATATTTCTTTACTATTGGACCGGGCGTTTTACAACGGCGCGCCCTTTTTGCCTGAATGAGAGATTGAGTGGGGACCAATGGTTCCCAACGGGCTGCCTGAGTTTTCCAGGCGCTTTAAATTGCGCTGTACTTCTGTATGATAGTTGCCAAGTCAGCGAACTGTAGTATGTGACGGTAGTATGTGACCGGGCGTTGAGGATTCCTTCGTCCATGCAATTGTTGCGGAACGCTGAGATCGCTTCCTCGTCACGGCAATCTTTAATCTTGTCTTTGACAAGAAGGAATCTGGCCCAGAAGTGGTGGACCGTTTCCTGAGATTGCTATTGTATGCTCATGAGAGCGCTTATATTTGGGTGGGTGAGTGCTTTTAAATCTGAACCCTGACCCAATTTTGGATCTGTAGTATGAAGGACTTCCGGACTTAACAGATCAGGCTCCGGGATATCATGATTTCTTAGGCCCATCATCCGATTCTATGTTCGGAGGGCAAGATGCATCTCCTCGCGGGTGGGTGTCCGGCTCTTCGAAGCCGGAGATCCGGACATAGTCCATTCTTAGTATGGATGGAGAGTTGTTGTCTCGCTCCTCAACTATCGCTATCTGGTGGGTGATCGGTGGAGATTTGATTTCTCTCAGACCGGGTCTAAGCCCAATTCAATCATAGTATGTCACGTCCCCTAGGGCGGCGATGCGATCTAGGAGCTCGTTGAAAGACGAAAGCTCCGCTGGATCCATCTTCTTGGAGTGTTCGGAGTCGATACGAAGGGGATTTTTGATGACCTGAGAGGTCATTGTCAGCTCAACAACCGAACGGGCGGTCACGGTAAAGCCGCCCAGCCAGAGGGTTTGGCCCGAGGCCAGTTCTCCTCCGGTGGTGATATTGTCCTTGAGAACAAGGCGAGCCATCGATCCTGTCATCGACGTCACAGTGGAACTCTCAATGAAAGCACCAATCTCGGTGTCAAAACCGGCGGATCTCGGGTAGGGGGTCCCGAACAGTGCGTCTAGGATCGGTGGTAACAAGAGACGGGGGACACAATGTTTTACCCAGGTTTGGGCCCTCTCTATGGAGGTAATACCCTATGTCCTGCTTGATTGATCTTGATGAATATGAGTATTACAAGAGTTGATCTACCACAAGATCGTAATGACTAAACCCGAAATGTCTAGTCTGGCTATGATTATTCGGGGGTATGTACGGACGTAGCCCTCCGGTTTATATAAGCACAGGAGGGATCTAGGGTTACACAAGGCCGGTTGCAGAGAAAGGAATATTCATATTTGGTCACCAAGCTTGCCTCGCACGCCAAGGAGAGTCCCATCCGGACACGGGTAGAGTCTTCGGTCATCATATCTTCACAACCCATCAGTCCGGCCCATATCCAATAGGTCAGACGCCCGAGGATGCCCTTAGTCCTGGACTCCCTCAATGGGCAAGCGAGCTGCATAATTTCTTTTGTTTGACGTAAATTTTTTCAGATGAGTTTTTGTTGTCTTCTTTTTAACTTTTTTCATTAACGAGAGTGGATCGCAGAGGCGAGGGTAGGAGAACCATGAGATATATCAAAATGAACCGCATTAATTTTTTGTTGTTATCTCCGAAAAAGTCAACCGCAGAGAACTACAACATTTTTTATATTGTATTGCATTTGTTTTGCAAAACATTTTAAGTATTCATGCTTTAGGTTAGTGAACTGCACTATGTATTTTTCTTCTCATTTATTTTAATGAATGTGCACTAACTGCTTAGAAGAGGCAAGTGTGCTGCATCAATTTTTTTAGAGTGAACCTTAAACATTTTTTCTATAAATGGGATGCACTTTTTCTTTAGCAAATACGGGACGCTAACAGAACACCATGGAAAAAACATAGTGCACCGCACAGATCCACGTGTCCGACCAATGAACCACGGGTGGATTGTGGTCATCGCCAGAGCGGACAACAGTGACTAAAAACTAAGTGCAAAATTACAACCACACAACATACACATTTTTAAAAAAGCAATGAACTGCGCCGAAGAAGCCGTGAATTGAAAACGATCCAAAACACTTCTGAACAGAATTGGAGGAGATGTGGGCCTCGATCGAACTGCAACTAAGGGACAAGCGAATAGCACTGTAGCGGCAGGTGACCCTCATTGTCGTCAAAGGGAGCGGCAACACACACCTCGCCCCAACTGGATGTCAGCGCCGCGGATGGACCCCCTTGCACCCCTCCCTCCTGTAGAATTAAAAGCTCCGCACCGCACGAAGCGCACCAACGCGAACTAAATGAGTATCTCACTGCCGATGCAAGACGAAGGAGACGGGGAGGAGAGCATAAACTCCGGCTAGGAGATGGCAGAGTGGTGACGGCACCGCTGCATGGAGAGGAAGCCAAAGGGGTGGGGCGGCTGGAGGCGTCGGTGTCGAATAGCTTCCTGGATCCAGTGGTTGGAAGATGCGGGATCCATGAGGGCGAGGAGAGGTGATGCAGTGTGGCTCATGTGGTGACACAGTGCGGATCGCGTGGTGATGCAGTGCGGGAAGGGACGAGCATGCTTGATGGAAGAAGCCATGAAGATGGAGGGGGAGTAGAAGAAGGTCGAGCAGGAGTGATGGTGTGTGTGCCTGAATTGGAGATTGTTCGGAGATGGAGGATGCCGGAGGCCGGTGGCAGCAACCACATAGCTCGGGATCCATTGGATACAGCGACGGGTGTGATCTGCACTGCATTGGGCGGGGTGGCTCGATGAATCATATGCGGCCGGCGAACCGCGCGTTACGGACGGGCGTACTGCACAACATGTCAGGGGTAGAGCTCCACTGTAAAACGACGCACGCCGGCGACAATTCAGGCCGTAGTCGGAGGAGATGCCCCCGGGCTGGGTGCACCTTGATCCCATGCAGGGCTGCTTCTCCATGGCTCAAGAGCATGGGGAAGGATAGCTCACTGGCAGACGCGTGTGGGAGCCCAGATCGAGGGAATGAAGTGCTCCGAGAAGGAGCAGGCGGGACCAGCCATGGATCTACGAGATCCCCGTTGGGGAGGCTCGGGAGAGGCACCCCCATCGGCCGGTGATGGGCCGACGACAGTAAGAGAGGAAACAGGTGCCTGTGCGCTGGCCAGATCTAGAAGGAGAAGGTGAGGTGGTGGGGCGGCGGTGCAGCGTCAGCGTCGGCACGAATCTGGGATGGCGGGGAGGCAGCGGGACTAGGCTCCAGCGGAGCGTGCCAAGGCAAGACAAAGGTAGGTCTAGGCATCTCGTGGTGGTGGCCGCGGCGGGTGGCGTGAGATCGTGGCCCGGTTGAGGCGCCGCGGGGGGTGGGTGGGGTGGGGCGCTGGGGGTAGGTGGGGGTGGTACTGGGGAAGAAAGGTGGGCAACGAGGGGTGGGTTCCTGCGGGGAAGAAGGTGGGGTGTAGGGGTTGGGCTTGAGCTACTGCAGTTTTGTTGGGTTGCTGTGCAGTTCAGGTCTGGTGGATCGAGCAATGTATATGTGTTAGCAGAATAAGAGTTTTTGTTGTTAGAATAAGGTCTTAAGGGGTGTTGTTGGAATATACCCACACTATATATGTATATTATATATATATATATATATATATAAACATTTGAAGATATATATAGACAAGCATATCCAACAAGTTTCCAACACTACATATCCAATAAGAAGTTTCCTCTAACAAAGTGATCGTACAAAATCAAAACAAAAAGAGTTGACTCCATGAAAGCAAGCTCCTCATCTAAAGCAAATCTGCAAATTGGGAAAGAAGGAAGTTAGAAGAAGAAGAAGGCTAGCTAGAAAAATAATAAGAAGAAGAATTTATCTACTCTTTCTTAGTCTCCTCTCCTCTTCTTATCTTCTTCTAACTAAGATAGGAAAAATGCGATTTTTTAGCTAAGCTAGGTAAAAATGCTAACTGTGTAGGTCATTTTAGAGCTAAGCTAGGTAAATAGGTTATTTTGGGGCTAACCTTGGTAAAATGGATCATATTGGAGCTAACCTAGGTAAACTTGGTCATTTTAGAGTTAACCTAGCTTATTATGCCATTTTTTAGTTAACTAAGCATATTATGCCAATTTTGACATAAGTAAGCTAATTATAGGTCTTTATGGAGCTAACCCAGGTAACTAAGCATATTAGAGCAAATTTAGCATTTTAGAGCTAACTTTGGTCATTTTGGAGCTAACTTAGGTAAAATTGATCATTTTGGAGCTAATTAGGCTTATTATGTCATTTTCGAGGAAAATAAGCTAACTATGCCATTTCTTAAAATCTAAGTAAGCTAATTATGCCATTTTTTACATATGTAAGCTAAGTGTATGTCATTATTAAGCAAACCTAGGTAAGTAAGCATATTAGAGATAACATAACATATTAGAGCTAACTTAGGTCATTTCGGAGGAAACAAAGCTAAGTATAGATCATTTAGGAGGTAAGTCTAGGTCTTTATGCATTTGGTAAGCAAAACACTCGAGAAAACTTACTGGCATCACGGAGGTGAAGGACCGGTCGGGTTTGCGCCAGTGCCAGACGGAGAAGGATCGGTCGGGGTCGGGTTTGCGCCAGTGCCAGACGGAGAAGGATCAGTCGATGCTTGCCGGGAGGCATGCTGCACCAAAGATCATTTGCAATGTCTTATTAGCATGATGAAACTGAAATGTGAATACTAGTAACTAATGACCATTCAAATGAAACTCACCGTGTCCGCTATAGCAATCTAGGGCATCGGCGGAGGGGTCTGATCGTTTTTCTCGCACACGGACTCCACAATTTGTATTCATGAGTCAGACATATTACTTAGTAATGAAACAAACATTACGTGCATGATTTGGCTAATATGCAGGAGAAACTTACCACGAGGAGCTTGTATAGGGCCCGGTGAGACGAGTCGTTCCGGTTCCTCTCCGCCTCCAACAGACTAGTCATCCTCTCCTCCAGCTCGTTCTCCCTCTGCTTAGCCTGCCTGTTTGCATCTGCCAGAAGCTCCTGGGCCCTAGCCTCGATGGCGAGCTCCATTGGCCGTGGTCGAGGTAGTATCTCAGGAAGAGACCTCGCATGGCGCTTCTTCATCTCTGGGAGACTTCTAGTAGTACGTATCAGTCCATCCCCAGTGGCTACCGAGCCATGTTTCCTCCCCTCACCAGATAGCATCATGAGCTCTGGATCAAAAGGACTCTGGCTCGGGTTGAAGTCATCCCCTTTCGTCGCTTTCCCAAAGTCTTTATACCTCACGAGCTTGTTGTGGGAGGAGATGTTTGTGAAGCTCTCTGGATGATCCAGTTCATCCTCAGAGAATGCCTTGGCCTTCTTGAACGGGGCAGTATGGGCCATGGCATAGAGGTCGTACAGCGGTGGCACGTCCTTCTTGTTGTGTTTTGCCTAAAAGAGAGGAACAACATATTAGTTAAGGGCTCAAGCTAGCATGGAGAATGAAATTGCATGAATCGTTAAGGGCTCAAACCACATACCAAGTGATCCCCTTACTCAAACAAGTTGGAGATCCCTTGATGGTGTGGCACACCTCGCATTTGGGCACACATATCCCTGGCCTTGTTGTGTTCGCCTAGCCATTGGGGAGAACACCACTCATCCACCAACGCCTCCCAATAGTCCATCCTATCCGCACACCATTTTGGGGGAACCTAAGTTTGGCAAAGAGAAATTTCAGTGCTACACCTACGAATGAAATCAAGGAAACTAAGTACAAGGCCTTAAAAATAGGTAATTACCTTCATGTACTTCTCCTTACTCAGATACTTGACATGGCACTTGTTCTTGGCCCTCCTAATGTTAGTCGAGGCTTAGTAGTCTCGAATAGCCTGCACCCTAGCCTAGTATTGTAAGTTCTGAAGTAGGCGCTTGCACTCAGCTTCGAGAACCCTAGCCGCCTCCGCCTCTTGTTCCTCAGAACACCTGTAGAAGTTCTTCAATCAAACAAGACAATACTGATTCATACAATCACTAGGTAATGTTGATTTTTAATTCTGTAAAGGAGAAATTACCCAAAACCGCCACCTCACAACTTCGGCCACCATCTCGCACATGACACCGTCGACCCTCTCCTCCGGTGGGGCTTGGGCAGCCACGTACAGCTCCCAGCTCAGTGCTAGCTGTGGAACCCGACCCTCACCGGGAAACGTGACCCACCCCGGGGTTGTGCCGGCAAAGCACACCAAGGACCTGGTTGGGCCTGCGGACACCATCGGCGTATATCCAACCCCTGCAGTATGACAAGGCCAACACATTAGATATTAATTTGAAGAAACATTAAGGACAAAGGTTAAAAAGAGTAAATGCACTTACTTCTCCCCGTTAGGCTCAACCAATAACCTCTGATCGTGGGTCGCCGCCACGGCCGGGAGCTTCGTACCACCACGCTGGTAGACCTTCTTGCCCTGCTCAACCAGGTCGCCCTTGCTAAAACTATCGTCAGACCAGGTCTCCTCGCCATCAGCATGTCCACTAGTCTCCGGAGTCACGCGGGACAAAGACTCCGGGACCGGAGCCTCATGGGACGAAGACTCTGGCGCCCGAGTCTACTAGGACAAAGACTCTAGGGCCCAAGGCTCATCAGCCCGAGGCTCGTGGACCGGAGTCTGAAACGGGTCCAAGTTTGAAAGGTCCACCTAATATGGAGCACTCCGGTGGTCAGGAGAAATAGCGAGGGGTGGCGGCGAGGAAGGCGCAACAGGATTCCTACCTCTCCCGCCGCCACATCAACCTCTAGCTCCACCCCTCTTCGTCTTCCCCCGACCTCTCCCAGTCGAAGAAGAAGCACCCGTCGGGGTCGTCATGCTGTCTACGAGCGCTCTCCGAAGCTGCTGGGGTGCATTATAGCTACCCCTCCCAACACGCGCCGAGGAAGGAGGCCCGGAGCGCTCTCGACCCGCGCCCACCATCTGTCAACACCTGCAAGGACAAAGAGTAAATGAAATTAGTACAACATAAACATAATAAAAAAAGTGGTGGGTGAAAAAACGCCTAAAAAATTAACTAACTAATTAACTAGCTAACTAAGTATTTAACCTAAAAATAACTAACTAACTAATTAAAAGATTTTTATTAAGGCTAGAAATGGTCTTTAATAGGTTAAAATTATTTTAGTGTTTCAAAAATATTTGAGAAAATTTAGCGAAGCTCATTGGACATATATTGCCCATATATAAGAGTTTCAACAAATGGTCATGTTGAAAATATTGGTCAAATCCATCAAAAACTCTTTATGCAAAATTCCACCTTTCCTAGTTGCTACGTGTCCATGCCCATAGTCAAATAATTCAAGAAACCATTAGCCAACTAATTGACAATGGATGAATAAACCCGCCTTTTCTTTTCTTTTCTGATTTTCAAGAAACAAAAGAAATGGGATGCATATGCATCATTATCCTAATCATTTATATGGTTGTTTTCTAGGATTAGTAATTAGTAAAACTAAAACTAGAACTAGTTAACAGAACTAACCTAACTAACCTACAAACTAACCTTACTAACCTTCGAACTAATTAACCTAACTAACCTAGAAACTAACCTAACTAACCTAGTCTAAAGATCAAAGAAAAAGTGTCTAGATAACAACACAGATCTACTTCTACTCTCTTCATAGAGAATGTTTTTAAACCAAAAATTAACAATAGAGATCAAAGCAAATAAACAATGTATGAACATTTGTGTCTAGGTAACAGAAATACCACCAAAAAAACACAAACATAAAAAAAGTTGGATATTTTGTCGGATAGATCACTCAGAGTGATAATATAGATCTCATCAATGTATGAATCAGGCCACTACTTTTTGACATCACAAGTCATTACCGGGATCCATAGACAACAATCTCCAATTAGGAATGAAAAATCAACCAGAAACATTACACAGATTCCTGAGTTCAATTAAGAATACTTGAAGAGTTTCATAACAAATGGTTGAGCCGTCAGACAATGCTTTATAAGAAAATAGAATTATGCTTATGATCAAACAAGTAGCAGTAAGCAACTCAAGATCCACCAAAAGGATAGCCCGTTTGAAAAATTCTAGCCCAGTTAACATTTCGCCATAAAATTCAGTCTCCAAAATTACGACATAGCCAATGTGGACATCAGAATTGCAGATTATCACAGCATAAGTTTAGAAGTACTCAGAAAAATTACGCTAAGATGTTCAATTTGTCCCCAGAATTGTAGAATGACAGCATGGCCGTACAGCGACCAACCAGTCGCTAAAGATGGTATGATTAACACGTTTTTCATCACCGGACAAACAGAAACACAAACTCAAACAAACAAGTCAACAAAACAGAACTTAAATTACTACAGAAAACAAAATCTGACAAAAGAAGACATGAGAGGAATGACACTAACCCAATCTAAAGAAAACTAACCTAGAAAATCAAACTAACCTAGAAAATCAAACTAACCTAACTAATAGTACTAACTAACCTAATTAGTAGCAGTAGAAAAAAGAAACTAACAGTAAACCTATTACTCACAGTAGAAAAACATAAAAAACAAGGGGAGCTTACCGGAGTGGGTCGACGGAGCACCGGGGCGGCGGGGTGTCGGGCAGTGAGGGCGTCGGGGTGGCGCGGGCGGTGAGGGCGTTGGGGCGGAGGGGCGGCAGGGTGTCGGGCGGTGAGGGCGTCAGGACGGCGGGGGCATTGGGGTGGCACGGGCGGCGAGGGCGTTGGGATGGCGCGGGCGTTGGGGCGACGGGGGGTAGGGGGCGGCGGAGGCGCTGGCCGGTGGGGGTCGGGGGCATCGGCGTAGCGCCAGTGAGGTGAGGGAGAGAGAGAGGTGAGAGAGAGGGGCCGAACGTTTTTTAGTTAGGTTTAATTTCGTTGTTGTCTTCTAGCAGACGACAAAGAGCGTAGCTAGTGGGGTGGGGCCGGGGGGAAACAACCGTTAGGTTGCCACTTTCTTTGTCATCCTCTCGCAGATGGCAAAGAAGCTTTGCCATCAGCTAGCAGATGGCAAAGAAAGTGGCCGTTAGGTGGTTCTCACTAGTGGGCTACCCTCCCTCTTTAACGTCTGCTAGACGACGACAAAGCTTCTATGTCATCCGCTAGCTGACGGCAAAATGCTAGCAGACGGCAAACAAGCTCTTTGTCGTCCGCTCTTTCTTTGTTGTCAGCTTTCGGTATGCTCATGGCAAAGAGACTGACGACAAAGAGCTGGCTGATGGCAAAGATCATGATTCCAGTAGTGCAGGGTTGAAGTGGAGGCCCATCTCCTTCCTCTTCTTGGTAGTAGGCTCCTTTGCAAACTGGAAGTTACGCTTGAAGAGATTGTTGTCACGACACTATAGAAGAGATGATGGGTCGACATTCTCTGGCTGAGGTCCTCGGACCATGCAAGGATAGAAGCCTTAGGCAATAGCTTCAGGCTACGACTTGGGTTGCAGATTCTTGTAAAGAATATGGCCCCACGGGCACTGGATGGCATTCTTCTCATCATATTCAGCAGTGACGAAGTTGTACTTGAACACTATTCAGCCCAATATCTTCGGATCCATTGGATCCCGGTCTTGCGTTGATTATAGTGCTCCTCAGGATCAGCCTTGTATAGTTCATACATATCCGAAGGCAGATCTAGAGCAGTATTTCCATTGCGCTGCATGCCACCCTTCCTTGCAGATATCTCAGAAGCCATAATTTTTAGACTGATATGCTTCAAGACAGTGAAAGGCTTCCGTCTACTTGTCAAGGAAGAGCTGGCTTTAGGGGAGTCAATATGATGCTGTAAGAATTTTGCACATGAATGCAGACTATGAGTACCTAGGGATCCTCCCACGGACATGTACCTGTGATAGCATTAGAGATGCGAGGGAAGGGGAAGAAGTCATATGCATTATAAGAAGATTTTGAAGATAAATCAGTTTGAAGACATTGACCTCATAGTGCGAAGACATTCACTTATTTGAAGTGAGTTGGTTCTAGATTTGTATGAATCCATGAATAAGTACAAGTGAGGAATCTAACTAGTTATGAAGCATAAGTGAACATACTTTGCAATATATGAGATTTAGAAAGAGACAGATCCAGATTTGGAAGTGCAGAAACCACTTTTGGTTGAAGTGGACGAATTTGACAAATCAAAGAGGCTGTAAAAGTGAGATTTCTTTACCACAGACGAACTGCTAGACGAGGCAGAAGGGAGGCCAAGCAGTCCAATCTCCCATGCCCTAACTTGGCGACGGAAGACACCTACGGCAGCAGCGGAGAAGACTAGGTCCGCGACCGGCGTGAGGACGGCATCGAAGAGGTTGCGGCAGCTAAGCGCTTTGTCTCCAACCTAGACATGAGCTAGTAGTGGCACTAGGGTTTGTGCGAGTTGGCGAGGTGGAAGAGGAGATAATGACCACGCTAGGGTATGTATTTATAAGGTAAAGGGCTGCGCAGCGTAATTACGCAGGTGCCCCTGCGGTTCACATCTGATGGACACGTGGCATGAATGCAACTCATTGAGAGTTGTTCCATGTTCCCACACATGCCTAGTTTCTCGGGTGGTCGTTCCTGCTTCTCTGGTATTCAGGAAAAAGAGATATAGCATTGAGAGCAGTTTTAAATGTGTATCTCTGTATCTTCAGCTGACAAGGACGCAGTGAAGACATTTGCCACGTTTGAATAGAATGCATATGACTAGATAGGCAGATTTTGAGGAAGAAGCACAAAAGGGGTTAGGGTCTGATCACATTCACTTAATTCAGAAAATGGCAAGTTTGAAGACATAGCTATAAGGGAATGCTATAGAGGACAGAACACATGTATATATATACATATATACATGTATTCTAACAACACCCCTTAAGACCTTATTCTACAAACACCGGCCTTATTCTGCACATCCACCACCAGATCACCGTCGCCCCTCCCCTCCCGGCCATCTTCCGTGACAGTGGCCTGGGAGCGTCGCCGCCCCTCCCCTCTCGGCCTTCTTCAGCGACAACGGCTGGGAGCGCCGTCGCCCCTCCCCTCCCTGCCTTCTTTCGCGACAGCGGCCTAGGAGCAATGCCGCCCCTCCCCTTCCCGCTTTCTGCCGCGGCGGCGGCCAGGGAGCGCCACTGCCCCTCCCCTCCCGGCCTTCTTCAGCGGCGGCGGCCGGCAGCGACGCCGCCCCTCTGCTCCAGGCCTTCTTCCGGGGATGCGGCCAAGCAGCGACACCGCCCCTCGCCTCTCGGCTTTCTTCCGCGTCAGCAACCGAGCAACAGCTCCCCAATCTCGCATATCGCCCTTCTTCCATGGCAGCAGCTCGGTAGCGCCGCCGTCGAACTCCTCCGGGCCTTCAATTACCTGTACTTCATCAGATATGGATTGGTGCTACCTCAACATCAAACCAATTCGAGCAAGGAGGACTATGCACAAGGTTCCTTCATCCACGACAGCTTCTTGGATTTAGGCTGCAACCACCTTCAGAGCAAAACTTTCGTCATCACTCACCTTGAGCAACGTCCAGACCGCTCATGAACTACTGAAGGGCAAGTGGACTGCACGGGTGAAAGCAAAAGTTCTACAAATGGATGAGAAGTGAACTTCTTCCTACAAACGGAAGAAAGCACTGCAACACGAGGTAAGAAGAACACTCCCTCTACTATCTCAGGTTACTTATTCCAGACAAAGCAGTACACGCAGTCTAGTATGCCTCCAAAAACTAAGCAGTGCGGTTACTTTAGTTCACAATAGGAAAAAAATGCAGTGCACTTGCTCGGTTATGCAGCACGCTTGCTCGGTTATCCAGTACGGTTGTATACATTCAATACGGACAATGATGTAGTGCGGTTACTTCAGTTCACCTTGCGGGATGATGCAATCGGCGTGCATTAGTTCACAGTACCATTTGAAACACATTGTAGTTTGTATCATTCTGTTCATTTTTCCTGACAATGCAGCTCGCCATTTTGTGCAGGAAATGACGTTCAACATATACAAAATGCTGTGCATAATTGATAACCCAAGGAACAACAAATTTCAGAAGAGTAAAGCTTCTTCTGAAAGAGACACTGGCTGGGTTACCCCTGAGATTCCTCGAGTATTCTTCACGACAACAAACAGGGTGCAATACTCTCTAGAAGAAGTTTTTTTCCAGGGAGAAGAGGTAGTCAAGGATGATGACGATGTCACGTTCATCTGGGAAGGCACACACCGACAGGATCATGAAGATGACGACGATGAAGATGAGCCAATAACAATTCTCAACCCAGAGTACAAGCACGAGTTCAGTACATTTGGACAACATGTCCGAACAGACAATGATGATGCAGTTGAACATGATGTTGCAGCAGATGATGATTATGATGATGTGCCACCTCTCCAAAAATTTCAAACCAATCAAGTGAGAATTGCCACAATACTGGATTACCACCACGTGCACCTGCTGCACCATAAAAATGAGCTCATCATCCACCTGCCGCACCGGAAAATAGAGCTCCAAGTGGACCTGCTGCATCAACTTCGACACTGCGACCACCAAGGGTGCCTCGGTCAGATGTCGACGGCAGGTACAAATCCTCCTCACTATTGCTGCTATGAGATCCACAACTACACAGGTCTGCTATAACTCCGCCATGTCCAATACAACTCTGTGAGCTGCAAACTCTATTAGGTGAGTGACTCTACACACATGTAAGTTTATGTCCTGAAAAAATAATATTTGCAGTCCATTTAGAACATTGCAATGCACACTGATATTTCTTGTGAGGTTTGACCTAACATCTAATACAGTCGATTCTTCTGAAAACTTAGGAACATTGCAATGCTTTATTAAACTCGTATGCACTCCTCATATTTAAAACAGAACAGAACAATTTATCTCATAGAGCATTGCAGGATAAAAACATGCCGCCGAACCTCATACCTGCTGCTGGAATGAAATTCACCATGTACGACTAGGCATTGGACTTTTACAACAATTATGCAAGATATGCAGGGTTTGGCATACGCAAGAGGTCAAAACACAAGACAAATGCCTACATTGTCTGCTCAAGAGAAGGGACGCACAAGCAAACTATGTTAGATTATGACCGGAAACGTGAGAAGACATCAAAAAGGATTGACTACAAGGCAAAAATTAGAGTCAAAAAGTGGAAGGATGGCAAATTTGTGATAGAAATGGTTGACCTCAACCACAATCACAAGATGCTAGAAAGCCCCGGGATGCTTTTGCACATGCGATTGCACAAAAAAGACGATCCTTTGATTGACCAGTTAGTGAAAGACATGCAGCTGGACAACCACACACACACACACACTCAAATGATGTCAACGATGTCTCGTATGTCCGGTGGTCTGCAGTACATGGGACATACTAGCCGCGACTGGGTAAACAAGTAAGCACATCATAGAGCATAACACTTGAGCATCATGTCAGTAATTATTTCTTCTTTGATGAGATGAGTTTGCATTGCATTTAAAATGCAGGAAATAGAAGTTTCCCAGAGAAGAGTCCCAAGATGACGTCAAGAAACTTCTGGATTTCTTCGAGAAGATGTAGAATATAAACCCAGAGTTCTTCTATGATTATGACGTTGATGCCAATAACCATGTAAGAAACGTCTTTTGGGCCAACACAAGTTGCAAAGGATCCTATGGAGATTTTGGAGACTACGTTACATTTGACATGACATATAAAACTAACAAATTCCACATGCCGTTGGGAGTCTTCGTGGGAGTGAACCATCATCTATAGAGAACCATATTTGTTGTTTCCCTCGTGCGAGACGAAACAATACCGTCGTTCGAGTGGGTTTTCAAAACATTTCTGAGGTGTATGAACAACAAGCCACCAATCTGAATGCTCATAGGTACAAAAAATCAACACCTATATACTTATGTTTGTTTGGTACACTTATATTTCTCATGTCTATCTTACACACAAACAACATAATAAAAAACACTATTTGTGCATTCTCGGACCAGTGTTCTTTGATGAGGGCAGTATTAAAAACTATCCTCCTAGATACAATACATAAGTTGTGTTGGTGGCATATCATGAAGAAGTACAAAGACCACCTCACCTTGCTTTATAACACGCACGAGAAACTCAAGGATGACCTCCATGTGGTGCTAAACCACCCACTAATTCCATCAGAATTTGAATGGGCATGGAAGGACCTCATTCAGAAATACAACTTGCAAAATGACGAAGTGATGAATTCGATGTGGGATGACAAGCACGTGTGGATCTGCGCTTACTACAAGGAATTTTTCTGTGCTCAGATGACTTATGTGCAGAGAAGCGAGAGCATGAACCGCATATTGAAGAAAAACTTTGTTAAAGAGAAGCATGATCTCCATATGTTTGCTCAGCAGGTGGAAAAGCGCATTCAAATGAGGAAGGCCGTCGAGCACACAAAGATAGTAGCAAATGAGGTAAACAAAATGTCCATAAAAAATAGCTAAGTATAACTACAAAAATGAACAAAATTTTCATTTCTCCAGTTCGTAACACTTCATTTATGATCATGCAGTCAGAGGTAAAGACAATAACCAAGTTTGGGTTCGAAGTTCAGTTATCAAAAGTGTATACAAGGGCAGTTTTTGCAGATTTCAAAGAAACACTCTACTGTAGCACTGCATTCAGAGTAGAACGGTGCCCTAAGAACCCGACAAAGTATCTTTTACACCACTACAACAAATCAGATGCATTTGACTGGGCAAGGCATACTTTCCAAGTGTTCGCCGATGAAGAGAAAGGTGTCTACGAGTGTGAGCGCAAACTCTGGACACATAGGTGCGACTCGCTAGCAAAAAAAATCTTAATTTCTGATAGTCATGCACGAAAGCTCACTTACTAAACTTTAAAAGTCCACATGCATGAGTAATTCACAAAACCAAGTGAAGTTCACTTCCTTAAACTGAACAAATAATGAAAACAATATGTGTTTATTAATTTCATGCAGTTCACTTACAAAACAAAGAAATCGCGGTCTGCAGGGCTCTTTTGCGTCCATGTGTTATGCATGCTTTATCATTTGAGAGTACTCAAGATTCCTGAGGTGTACATCATGAAAGGATACACCCGGAACGCAAAGATCAAGTGCAACGTTTGACAAAAGAGACTACGAACAAACAACACCAGATGGAAGCTCACTTTTTTGCTATAGAAAATTGCTGACTGAAACAGCAATGGACCTTGCAAACAGAGTGACAAGGTCGGAAACTTGGTGCCACAGAGCGTTGTCTGGTATGAGGGCACTAATCGAGGAAGTTGATGTGCTCAACAAAGAAGAAGAAGAAGCAGATAAATCCCAGCATGACAATAATGCCGAGAAAGTAGAAAATACCGAACACAATGCAACTGGTGCTATCAAAAAAGAAACAATTCTTCCACCGCATGTTTCAAACACAAGAGGAAGGAAGAAAGGGGGTGATGCAAACCAGAAAAAGGTTGCATGCAAGGAGAAAAATGATGACAAAAATAGTAAGCCACGGCCTGAGCTGGACAGTGATGGTCACCCACTAGGAATAAGAAGGTGCAAGACATGTAGTGAAATCAGCGGCCACAATTCCAGGACATGTACAAAAAGATATCAACAAGAAAAGCGAGGACATGGCGATGCACAACCAAACAGAAATTCCACACACAACACTAAGAAATGGACGAAACCGAGACGTTGCAACATCTGCAAAAAGAGGAAGAGACACGATTCAAGAACCTACCCCAAAAGAACAAGATCAGAAAACGAGGAAGACGAAGAAGATGAAATCATAGAAGAAGATGGTGACACAACTGAAAAAGAAATGGCTTATGAAGAAGCAGATGAAGAAGAGGAGGAGGAAGAAGAAGAGAGCGAAGAGGACGAAGAACATGAAGAAACTGATGAAAGAGAGGCTTATGAAGAAGCAAATGAACAAGAGAAGGAAGAGGAAGAAGAGAGTGAAGAGGACGAAGAACACGATGAAACAATGCCCACAAGACCACCAAACAAAAGACAGAAAATACAAGGGAATGCTGGTGTACAGAAACAACTGAGAACGACACCGCATACAAAAAAATAGGTAGGAGCATGAAAGGATGCAGTTCACAGCGTTGGAAAACAAAAGCCACCATCAACCAGCACGCGAGGAGCAAAGAAGGATGCAGTCCACAGTGCTGGAAAAAAGCCGCCATCAACCAGCACGCGAGGAGCTACAAAGACAACGGTGCAAAGACAAGAACCAGCAACACCGCCACGGAAAACAAAAGAAAGTGCGACATTAGACACGCTCCAGTCAACGTGAAGAAGCAGCAGGTTAACGACCAAATAGATGAAGTTCAATAAATTAATCCTATACATAGCAGTTTGCTTATCTGTACGACTAATGTATCAATTTAAATTTTGTGTAAACACAAACTTCCCACTGACTATGATTTCTTCAACTAAACCATATCAATGGAAATGATGTATAGAGTATACCATATATATAGCAGTCTAGAGTAAACATTGACACATTTTGATCCACAACACATGAAAAATGCAGTTAGCTCACGGGCATCACGAAGTTCTGACTTATAATTCAAGTGGTTCAGATCACAAAAATACTTATTACAAAACACATCAAAAGACAAAGCGTTCGGTATGCAAAAGTACTTATTACAAATCAAACTCATAACCTTAACCAATACGTCAAACGTGATTCTAACCATACGATCCTCGAGTTCAAAGAAGTTGAGGACAACAACTTGCTCAGACTTTAGGCCACTATCATTGGCAATTTCCTTCCAGCCTTTCTGCAGACACAACTGCCCGTCAACGCCTACATGGTACTTGGCTGGTTTCAGGTGTCCATTGCTAAGAACAACTTGGAGAATTCCCTTATTCTTGAGCCGTAGATACCTAACAGCTGGTTGGGGGATTTTTTGCAAAAAATAATAGAACTGTTTGGTGACGATACTAGTAGTACAATTATCATACTTTGCATAGAGCAGTAAAAACCTACACACAGTACATACATGAGCTAGATGAAGTGCACAATAGTTGAACAAATAGTACAAATAAAATGCAATCTCATATGTAGTATGGAACTTGCGAACATGTAGTACGCCTCTAACTATCATGCATTTCTTGAGACAAGCTGCATGTAGTACACACCGTATAAAGCGGGGAAAATTGTGGGAACTAGTAGTGCCCATGTAATATCTAAGCAGTTCACATATTGTAACGATGCAAACTAAAACACACACTCCATGCACACAAGAAACAAAATAAAAACAAGATATAAGTACACAATGCAGTACACTTCGATAAAACAAAATAAGTGCGTTCCTAAAATACTAGAAGTTCATACTAGTATGGAATTATACAAAAAAATAGAAAACACAAAGGAAAAAATTAGATCAAGCAAAAAATACCATCTTGTAGTGAGTCTCCACGTCTGTTGACGTAAGCTGATGGACAAAAGGACTTGTGCGGCCAAGGCCACGGTGAAGCAGGGCGGAATAGAACACAACAACGTTGATGTGTCCCACAACCAATCCTTCAGTGAATACTATGCCATATGCAAGCTACTCCGCTCACCCAGCTCGACACAAGACCTTGCCCCCATGAAGAGCACGACGGGCCTACGAGAAAGTTGAGCCATCACAGTGCGTCGGCACACCACAACCATGGCCACAGCAGGAGAGATTCACGCAGGGGCCTGGAGCCATCGCAACAAAAAACCTAGAAAATGAAAATAAATAAAGAGAGGGTGGAGAAAGGAGAGAAGTTGCGTCTAGAGGAGAAATGAACTGCAAAGGAAGGGTAGAAGTTGGCCTACATTTATAGAAGAGGAATGCAAAAAGGTCAAAAGTGAAAATTAAACGAGAGTTAATGAAAGTTATGTTACCAAGAATGTAGGACAATGAATACATATAGTGGAGTTCAAATATACTAAAAAATGCAGTGCTGCATACACTAACTTCATGTTTGTTCCCAACAAAATGCCGGACTAGATACAGCAAGGCAACACCAACTTGTACAACATCAAGTAAGCCACATACACAAAATAAACAAAGCATTCACATACTAGAAGGAGGGGCCACACTTATGGAAAAAATTTCAATTGGCGAATTCACTTGATGTCCTCCCTCACCACCATGATCCTCACCACCAGGACAACAAGAGCCAATTAGTGTATCATTATGACCACTGCAATCACCTACTGGATTAAAAAAACCAGCAATAGAAATTACAAAACATCACATGACAAATAATGCAAAGGAACACTGACAAGTAACACAACATAAACAAATATGCAGGATGAATTAGGAAACTAGATAAAGATCAAACAAAATAAACAAAGCCAAAAATAAGCACTCCACATACCCTGAACTCCTCCTCCCACTCTGCTCGGCGAAGACATGGCATTTACATGCAGCACAAGGATGAAGTGACAGATATAAGCAAAAAATTTTGTGAAATCTGATGAAACCCTATATGCACCTTGCTCTGCCTATAGAGCACACACGAGTATCGACTTCAAATCGAGATAAAATCGCCTGCTTACCGAACAAATACATAAGAAAAAAACACAACAGCAACTACGAGTATCACAAAACTACACGAGGGAACGATCAAGACTGAGGCCAAGGGGGAACGTGCCAAAAAAGGGGATGAACGGTGGCGGTGGGAGGCAGCGACGGGAATGGACGGGAAAGGGATGCTGGAGCATAGCAGGAAGTGCTGGCGGAGCGGACGGCGACATGGGATGCAAGAATAAGGACCTCGTGAGGGTGGCGGTTCCGCGGGCGAGGACAGTTGCTGCAGCCGATGGCGGTTTTGCTCGAGGGAGAGATGCTTCGGGAGACTCTTCAAGAGAGAAGAGGGGATTCTTCTCCGTCTCTCTCCCTATGAGCGGATCGATTGGATTGCCTGGGAGGGCCACATACGAGGCCCGCGTGGAAAAGGGTTACATAAAACGGGCCGACCCAAAACAGCCCAGCTAAATAAGATGGACTATATCGAAACACACATGATGCAGTTCTCTATGAAGAATAATGAAGTACGGACAGTAAAACAAAATAAAATTAATGCAGTTTGTAAAAAAAAAGTTAAATTCAAAAACAACGCGCGTGTTAAGATAACGCATCCAAAAAAAAGTCTACCTTCAAATAAGTACCACAACAAAAGAACAGCCCCCCAACCCCCCTCCCGTGCGAAGTACTGCAACAAGTAAATGCAAAAACAAATGTAGTATGCAGTGTCGTGGTTCTAAGCCTGACAGTAGAGTGGGGGGTAGGTATGAAGAGGCAAGGTCCTAGCTATGGAGAAGTTGTAAACACAGGAGATGTACGAGTTCAGGCCCTTCTCGGAAGAAGTAATAGCCCTACGTCTCGGAGCCCGGAGGCGGTCGAGTGGATTATGAGTATATGAGTTACAAGGTGCCGAACCCCTCTACCTGTGGAGGGGGGTGGCTTATATAGAGTGCGCCAGGACCCCAGCCAGCCCACGTAGGAGAGGGTTTAAGGTGAGTTAAGTCTGGGGCGTTACTGGTAACGCCCCACATAAAGTGTCTTTACTATCATAAAGTCTACTTAATTACAGGCCGTTGCAGTGCAGAGTGCCTCTTGACCTTCTGGTGGTCGAGTGAGTCTTCATGGTCGAGTCCTTCAAGTCAGTCGAGTGAGTCCCTCGTTGGTCGACTGGAAGGCGACCTCTTCTAAGGGTGTCCTTGGGCAAGGTACTTAGATCAGGTCCATGACCCTACCCTAGGTACATGACCCCATCATTAGCCCCCGAATGGATTGAGGCTTCGAGTGAGGAAGGAGTTGATGTTGTTTCCGATTAACCTTTGCACACTGGTCGTGCGTTGTTCTGGACCAAAGAATCTCTTCGTCGATAGTGAGCAACTTGTCTTCAGTCGACTCGATCCATTCTCTTCTTTCGTCGAGTGATCTTTCGGGCTTCGACGATCTCCGAGCGACGGATCGCGGGAAACCCCGCGTCTGACAGACCGATCTGCCGTTCGCGGATTCCGCGGGATGCGAAATTTGGGGACGCGCGCGAAGCGGAGCGGACCGCGGCGTTCGGATGGGACGGGACATAGACGCCTCGATCTCCGCGCCGCTTTCTTCGCCACGTATCCCGTCTGCATAACTGTTCCTGGATATG
The DNA here is from genome assembly GCF_018294505.1 of Triticum aestivum. Taxonomy (NCBI): domain Eukaryota; kingdom Viridiplantae; phylum Streptophyta; class Magnoliopsida; order Poales; family Poaceae; genus Triticum; species Triticum aestivum. Next base: position 302,032,747 of record NC_057803.1, on the reverse strand, counting down.
ATTAGATCGACCGGGCCCACCTGTCATCCACTCGGAAGGGACCTTATAAATGCGCCCGGCGAGGATTTTTGTACTGTGCCTCAGCATTCTCTCTCTCTCTGCTCCCTTCGTCCCCGTCCAGCGCGCTCGCTCTCGCCCCCGCACAACTTCCCCTCGCGCATCTCGCCGGCAACCATGGCCAAGGAGAAGACGGCGGCGCTGGAACGCGCGAAGAAGGCGTCGGCGTCGGAGAAGGCGAAGGGGAGATCTACCAGCCGCGGCGGGTCTTCGTCCAGATCCCGCCTGCCGAAGGGCTGGGTCCAAGGAGACTGGATCCAGTCGACCATCACAGAAAAAGATCTCCTCGACATGGCCAACGAGGGCTTGATCCCTCATGGAGCTGCGAGGCTTCCGGGGAAGGAGTGGCAGCCCCAGCCAGAAGAGGGTGAGTGCGTGCTCTTGGCCACCCATGTTGATCGTGGATTTTCTTTGCCGCCGAGTATTTTCTTCCGTGGCTTCTTGAACTTCTTTGGAGCGCAGCTCCACCACTTTACCCCAAATTCTATCGCCTATATTGCCGCGTTCGTGTCCATGTGTGAGGGTTTCCTGGGCTGTCGACCGCACTGGGGTTTGTTCAAGCATATATTCACGTGTCGCTCTCAGACCGTGAAGAAGGCGAGCCCAGGCGATGAAAGAACCCGAGTCGTCCAAATGTGTGGGGGTCTGGGGATCCAGGTGAGGAATAAGAGCACCTTCCCGCCCATGACCTTTCCCGAGTCAGTCAGAGGCTGGCAGTCGACCTGGTTCTACTGCCAGGACCAGTCGACGCCGGGGCAGTCGAGTGGACTCCCTCAGTTTACCATGGACCGAGTGAACAAGCCCTCCTCTCTGAAGTTGATTCCGGAGGAGAAAGCTGACGTGAAGATGTTGATGGAGCGCGTGGTGCAGTTGGTTCGGGAGGGAGTGACGGGCATGGATCTCCTGGAGGTCTTCCTTAGGCGTCGCATCCAGCCCCTTCAGTTCCGGAGCCACTGCATGTGGTTGTACTGTGGGACTGAAGACGAGACTCGAGTCCATCCAGAAGCAGTCGACGATGTCACTCTGGAAAGATGGATGGCAGCCGTTACCGGAAACAAGGATAACCCACGCGGAGCCAGAAGGATTCCTCCACTCGACCACAACAGCGATCCAAACAAGGTATGCCTGCTCTGCTCTCCACTGTGTTCTTGTCACATTCATTTCTGTTTATCCTGCCGACTGGTCGATTGATCCTTGTCTTGATATCTACCAGGCCCTCACCGAGCTGTACTCGATGCCCAATGGGGCACAAGCTCCGACTGAGGAGGGTGAGGCGAGTGGGGGCGAGAGCCAGGAGGAGGAGGAATGGGACTCGGACGTTGCTGAGGATGATGATGACGATGATGATGATGACGGTGATGAAGATGACGTTGAAGACGAGGAAGAAGAGGAGGAGGAGGTCGTACCACCGCGCTCAGAAAGGCGGTCGAAGCTTGTCCACGACCCTTCGACTGAACGTGGCAAGGGGGTTGCGACCGTTGCTCAGTCGACCAAGCGCCCTCGGACCACCTCTCCGGTGCCGACTGAAAAGGCGCCGAAGCAGCCCAGGGCGGCCCCGTCGAAGCCGATCAAGCTCCTGCCGAAGATGAAGGTGTCCATCCCCACCATATCAGGGTAATCGTGCTGCTTAAGTCTTCTTATTTTGTGTGAACTTTGTCTCTGGTTGACGCTGAAGTTAGTCGACTGATTCTTTGGAGTTGCAGTGCTGCTACTTCTGAGACCTCAGCCCGGGCTGATGACCATGAGATGGAGGACGCAGCAACTTCAAAACCAGGTACTATATTCTTAACGCCGTTTTTAGTCGACTGACTCGCGATCTCTGATCCTGATTCTTCTCCGTAGCTCCACCCAATGCTGTTATCAATCTCCCTGATGATGATGAGGATGAGGAACCGCTGAAGCGCAGAAGGAGTAGGAAAGCGTCCGCCAGCAAGGTGCCCCAGGATGTGACGGCGCCTGAGATTCTGATTGCGGAGGAAGAGAACACCACTCGACACACGGTGTCCTTCGCAGATCCACTGACGAGTGCTCAGCAGCCCTCCCTCTTCACGACGCACCACGTCCCAGAGGACCAAGCTGGCGCGGCGAAGGAGGCGATACGCCAGGCAGGAATCATGATGGAGCAGTTGAAGACCATCCGGGATGCGAGCCAGGCAGCTTATGACGCCAGTTCTGCCCTCCAAAGCAATGTTCAGGTCAGTCGACCACCGTTTGTTCTGTTGGATATGCTACCAAAAACTTTTCCTTTCCAGAATTTATAGTAGTCACCCACTGGGTGTGTCGATTAAACTCCGTGTTAGCGGGGGCACGCTGAGTGCACCCGCTGGGTGTAGTCCCCAAGGCTAAGGTCGACTGCTGGCAGTCGGCCTTAGGCTTTATGATGTCAGTCTTTCTGTCAGTCGACTATGTCGACTGGATTTCACAAACCGGTGGGGGCACGCTGAGTGCACCCACTGGGTGTAGTCCCCGAGACTGTGGTCGACTGCTTGCAGTTGATTACAGTCTTAAAGAATACATCTCTCTTTTTTTTGAGGTCGACTGGTCGACTTTATCTTCAACAGGATTAGTGGGGGCACGCTGAGTGCACCCACTGGGTGTAGTCCCCGAGACTACGGTCGAATGCTTGTATTCGGCTGTAGTCTTAGAAACGTGTGATTTTTCCTTTTTCACTCGGAAGTGAATTATATTTGACATTTAGTCGATTGGTTCTTCGCAGAACTCCTGTGATCTTGTGGCTCGCTACTCTGAGCTGGAAAACAAGCACACTCAACTCGAGCTGAGCTTGAAGCTGGTTCAGGAGAAGCTGACGAAGGCAAAGGAGGAGACCGAAGGTATGTTTGGTGAGACCCTGACGACTGCTTTTCCCCTTGCTTGTTTCAAAATCTGATCTTGCTGTAACTTGCAGGTAAGGTAAGGGAGGCCCAACAGAAGAAAGACCTCGAACTAGCTGAGAAGATCAAGCTTGCTGACGAGAAGTTAGCTTCAGTCACCAAGCTTGAACAAGACAATACCAATCTGAAAGCTGCTCTTGGGATCGCCAACAAGGAGGTCAGTCGACTAAAAACTGATAAAGCTGCCCTGACCGACCAAGTCAGTAAGTTGACTGGGAAGAAAAATGATCTGGAGGCCTTCCTGAGTGGTCTTGCCAAGAAGCTGTTTCTTATGCTTGAAGGTAAACCTCTATGCTCGGCAAACATTTCCAATCGTGGTTTTTCCATTCGACCATCCCCTTGACTCAGTGATCATCCTTGTAGAATTTTGCCAAAACTTTGAAGAAGAAACTAGCCGGCTGGAGCCAAACCTCGACCCCGTCAATTCTCCGGTGAACGACGAAGTTGCCATGGATGTTTTCCGACTGGAGTCTCGTGTTGCAGCTGTCGTGGACTATCTCGCAAGGCTGAAGGCCGCCACATCTCGCATCGACTCGACGCTCTGGCCTGGGGAGACACTTCAGAATGACCTTGAGTCGCTGATGGCTCGCTTGAACACGATCCCTGGTCGAGTGCAGGAATGGAAGAAGTCCTCGGCTCGGTGTGGTGCAGATGTTGCTCTGTGTCTGGCCCGAGTCCACTGTAAAGATGCGCGAGAAGAGAAGCTGGCGGCCCTTCGGGTGGCCAACACCAAGAAACACGACTTCAGGTCCTTTATGGAAACTTTCCTTGCGGCTGCCACTCGGATCGCCGACGGAATTGACCTTGATGAGTTTGTTGCACCTTCCAGCCCTCCACAGGAGGGGTAAAAAACTTCTTCTAGCTCGACGCTTTAAATTTGCCTCGGTATGCCGAGTGGAATTGTAACCGATAAACCTTAACAGGCTTAACGCCTGAGCACTTTCGGTTCCTTTAGATATCGATTCAAACTTGAATTTGGTGCTTGAATACGATTGCTTTTGGCTCGAAATGTCTTTTGCAGGTTCAAAGCAGGGAGCCTTTACTGCAATCGACTTATTCCTTAGTCCACTTAGGCGAGCACTGGGCTGCGGCTAAGCCTCCGAGTGGAAGTCCGGCTTACCACTCGGTAGGATTTTTATAACTTAGGCGAGTACTTGGACTGCAGCTAAGCCTCCGAGTGAGAGGTTTGCTCTTCACTCGGTAGGATTTTGATAACTTAGGCGAGTACTTGGACTGCAGCTAAGCCTCCGAGTGGAAGTCCGGCTTACCACTCGGTAGGATTTTTATATCTTAGGCGAGCACTGGGCTGCAGCTAAACCCCCGAGTGAGAGGTTTGCTCTTCACTCGATAGGATTTCGATAACTTAGGCGAGTACTTGGACTGCAGTTAAGCCTCCGAGTGGAAGTCCGGCTTACCACTCGGTAGGATTTTTGCAAACTTAGGCGAGCACAGGGCTGCAGCTAAGCCCCCGAGTGAGAGGTTTGCTCTTCACTCGGTAGGATTTTTATAACTTAGGTGAGTGCTTGGACTGCAGCTAAGCCCCCGAGTGAGAGGTTTGCTCTTCACTCGGTAGGATTTTTTACAAACTTAGGCGAGCACAGGGCTGCAGCTAAGCCTCCGAGTGAGAGGTTTGCTCTTCACTCGGTAGGATTTTGATAACTTAGGCGAGTGCTTGGACTGCAGCTAAGCCCCCGAGTGAGAGGTTTGCTCTTCACTCGGTAGGATTTTTTACAAACTTAGGCGAGCACAGGGCTGCAGCTAAGCCTCCGAGTGAGAGGTTTTCTCTTCACTCGGTAGGATTTTGATAACTTAGGCTAGCACTGGGCTGCAGCTAAGCCTCCGAGTGAGAGGTTTGCTCTTCACTCGGTAGGATTTTTATAACTTAGGCGAGTGCTTGGACTGCAGCTAAGCCCCCGAGTGAGAGGTTTGCTCTTCACTCGGTAGGATTTTTTACAAACTTAGGCGAGCACAGGGCTGCAGCTAAGCCCCCGAGTGGAAGTCTGGCTTACAACTCGGTAGGATTTCGATAACTTAGGCGAAACGGATTCGCAGCTAAGCCTCCGAGTGGGAGTCTGGCTCACCACTCGGTAGGATTTTTACAAACTTAGGCGAAACGGATTCGCGGCTAAGTCACCCACTGAGGGGGAATTTTATTGGACAAAAATAAAAAGTGACAAAAATTATGGAGGAACTATGACACTATTATTTTGAGGTCCATGAACTACAGAAGTACTTTATTGCAACTCATCCGAGTGATAAAACTTAAGTATAAAATGGGCGGAGTAGTTCCGCGTTCCAAGCTCGGGGCTCGTCGATATTATGCTCGACGTTGTAAAGACGGTACGCCCCGTTGTGGAGAACCTTGGTGACGATGAAGGGACCTTCCCAAGAAGGAGCAAGCTTGTGTGGTTTGTGCTGATCCACTCGGAGAACTAAATCTCCTTCCTGGAAGGCTCGACCTCTCACATTTCTGGCGTGGAAACGACGCAAATCTTGTTGGTAGATGGTCGACCGGATCAGAGCCATCTCCCTTTCTTCCTCTAAAAGGTCGACTGCGTCCTGCCGCGCTTGTTCAGCCTCTGCTTCGTTGTAGATTTCAACTCGAGGAGCATTGTGGAGAAGATCACTCGGCAAGACTGCTTCAGCTCCGTAGACCAAGAAGAATGGAGTTCTTCCGGTCGACCGATTAGGTGTGGTCCGCAGCCCCCAAAGCACTGAGGGAAGTTCGTCGACCCAAGCTCCAGCTGCATGCTTGAGATCACGCATCAGTCGGGGTTTCAATCCCTTGAGAATCAGGCCATTAGCTCGCTCTGCTTGTCCATTCGACTGCGGATGGGCGACTGAAGCGTAGTCGACCCGTGTGCCTTGGGAGTTACAGAAATCTCTGAATTCCTCCGAGTCAAAGTTCGACCCATTATCCGTAATGATGCTGTGCGGGACTCCATATCTGAATATTAGTTCCCTGATGAAGCTAACAGCAGTACCGGTGTCAAGGTTCTTGATTGGTTTAGCCTCGATCCACTTGGTGAACTTGTCGACTGCCACCAGTACATGCGTGAAGCCGCTTCGTCCTGTTCTCAAAGGACCGACCATGTCCAACCCCCATACTGCGAAAGGCCAGACGAGTGGGATGGTCTTCAGAGCCGATGCAGGCTTGTGCGACATATTCGAGTAGAACTGACATCCCTCGCACTTATCCACTATCTCCTTTGCCATCTCATTCGCCTTTGGCCAGTAAAATCCGGCTCGGTATGCTTTGGCCACGATGGTCCGAGAGGACGCATGATGACCACAGGTCCCCGAGTGGATATCATTGAGGATGAGTCGACCTTCTTCTGGTGTTATGCACTTCTGACCAACTCCAGTCGCGCTTTCTCTGTATAATTGTCCTTTGATTACGGTAAAGGCCTTAGATCGACGGACGATCTGTCGAGCCTCTTCCTCATCCTCCGGAAGCTCTTTTCTCAGGATATACGCGATATATGGAACTGTCCAGTCGGGAATGACCACCAAGACCTCCATGATCAAGTCGACCACCGCTGGGACTTCAACCTCAGTCGGATCTGTGGCACTCTTGGGCTGTGGAGCTTCTTCGGTGAAAGGATCTTCTTTGACTGACGGAGTGTGTATATGCTCCAAGAACACACCACTCGGAATGGCTTCTCTCTTGGAACCTATCTTTGCTAGATCATCAGCTGCTTGATTTTTCAGTCGGGGTATATGATGGAGCTCCAACCCCTCGAACTTCTTTTCCAGCTTCCTCACTGCACTGCAGTATCCAGTCATGGCTGGGCTTCTCACGTCCCACTCCTTCATCACTTGGTTGACCACTAAATCCGAGTCGCCATAGACCATCAGGCGACGGACGCCGAGTGAAATGGCCATGCGCAACCCATATAAGAGGGCCTCATATTCTGCCTCATTGTTGGAGGAATCAAAGTGAATCTGGAGCACATATCTGAGCTTATCTCCTCTGGGGGAAACCAGGACAACCCCAGCACCGGAACCATTCAACATCTTAGAGCCATCAAAGAACATGGTCCAATGCTCCGAGTGAACTTCAGTCGGCTGCTGCTGTTCAATCCACTCGGCGAGGAAATCTGCTATTGCCTGGGACTTAATGGCTTTCTTTGCCTCAAACTTGATATCAAGGGGAAGAAGTTCAATCGCCCATTTGGCCACTCGACCAGTTGCATCTCTGTTGTGCAAAATCTCTGATAGTGGAGCGTCGCTGACGACTGTGATGGAATGATCAGAGAAATAATGAGCAACCTTCTTTGTGGTCATGTATATTCCATACACAAGCTTCTGATAATGAGGATATCTCTGCTTGGATGGAGTCAAGACTTCAGACAAATAATACACTGGGCGCTGAACTTTGAGAGCTTTTCCTTCTTCTTCCCGCTCGACCGTAAGCACAGTACTGACGACTTGTCCTGTGGCTGCGATATAGAGCAACAGAGGCTCTTTGCTGATTGGAGCAGCAAGCACCGGCTGGGTGGAGAGCAGAGCTTTTAGCTCGGCAAACGCTGCATCAGCTTCTGGAGTCCACTCGAACTTGTCTGCCTTCTTCATCAGTCGGTAAAGAGGCAATGCCTTTTCACCGAGTCGTGAGATGAATCGACTTAATGCGGCCAAGCATCCAGTAAGCTTCTGGACATCGTGCACTCGCACAGGGCGTTTCATTCGGAGAATAGTGCCAATCTTCTCTGGATTAGCGTCGATTCCCCGTTCGGAAACGAGAAAACCGAGTAACTTGCCACCAGGAACTCCAAATGTGCACTTTGATGGATTGAGCTTGATATCATACCTTCTGAGGTTGGCAAATGTTTCGGCGAGATCAGCGAGCAGGTCGGAACCTTTTCGTGACTTGACAACGATATCATCCATATATGCTTCCACATTCCGACTGATTTGAGTGAGTAGACACTTCTGAATCATTCGCATAAATGTGGCTCCGGCATTCTTGAGGCCGAACGGCATGGTGATATAGCAGAAGCACCCGAATGGAGTGATGAAAGCTGTTTTTACCTCGTCGGGTCCGTACAGACGGATCTGGTGGTACCCGGAATAGGCATCTAGAAAAGATAATCTCTCGCATCCCGCGGTCGAGTCAACAATTTGATCTATGCGAGGGAGAGGAAAATGATCTTTCGGGCAGGCCCGGTTGATGTGCTTGAAATCAATGCACATTCGGAGTGATTTGTCCTTCTTAGGAACCATGACGACATTAGTGAGCCACTCGGAGTGGTATATCTCTCAGATAAATCCTGCCGCCAACAGTCGAGCCACTTCCTCACCAATGGCTTTTCTCTTCTGGACGGCGGACCGCCGAAGATGCTCTTTGACTGGTTTTGCAGATGAGTCGACTCTTAGGCGATGCTCAGCCAGTCCCCTGGGAACACCTGGCATGTCAGCGGGCTTCCATGCAAAAATGTCCCAGTTCTCACGGAGGAACTGGATGAGCGCTTCTTCCTATTTTGGGTCGAGTGTTGTGGAGATGCGGGTCGGAGCTGCATCGGGGTCGGTCGGGTGAATGTGAACAGGCTTCGTCTCACCGGACGACTGAAATGCAGACTCTGTGGCGGGTTTCTTGGATCGCAGCAAGTCACTCGGATCTGCGTTTTGCTTGTATTCCTCGAACTCGACCGCTGTCACCTGGGAATCGGCAATCTTTGAGCCCTTCTGAAAGCACTCTTCTGCCTTTTTCCGATCACCGGTGACAGTGATCACTCCTTTGGGGCCGGGCATCTTCAATTTGAGGTACACGTAACATGGTCGAGCCATGAACCGTGCGTAAGCTGGTCTCCCCAAAATGGCATGATATGCACTCTGAAAATCCACGACCTCAAACGTCAACTTTTCTTTGCGAAAATGTTTCGAATCACCAAACACCACGTCCAAAGCTATTTGGCCGAGTGACTCGGCTTTCTTCCCTGGTATAACTCCATGAAAGCTCATGTTACTAGTGTTCAGTCGGGACATCGGAATGCCCATTCCTTTCAGTGTGTCTGCATACAACAAATTCAGCCCGCTTCCACCGTCCATCAGCACTTTTGTCAGTCGAGTGCCTTCGACGACTGGATCGACCACCAAAGCTTGCCTCCCAGGGGTGGCAATATGAGTCGGGTGATCAGATTGGTCGAATGTGATGGGTATTTGGGACCATTTCAGATAATTTGCTTTTGCTGGGGCAACCATGTTCACTTCTCGGTTAATGACTTTCAATCGACTCTTGCTTTCCACATCTGCAAAGATCATCAGAGTGGAGTTGATATGCGGATATCCTCCCTCACTGTCCTCCTTGTCTTCGGCCTTGTCCGACTCCTTCTCCTTGTCCTTAGACTGTTTTCCCTGAAACTGCTAGATCAGGAGTCGACATTGGTGAGTGGTGTGCTTCGGGTAGATGATATTCCCCTCTTCGTCTTTCTTCGTGTGGATGTGACATGGCATATCCATTACGTCGTTCCCTTCTTTATCCTTCACCTTCTTAGGGTTCCAGGATCCTTTTGGTTTCCCTTTAAACTTTCCTTGAGTCAAGGCTAGAGCCTCTCCAGGAGCTGCCGGTTCAGCCTTCCGCTTCTGTTTCCGACTGGTGTTTCCTTTTTCCGACTGACTCGGCTTGTGCTTGCCGCTTCGGAGTCGGTCTTCTTCTTCGCCGTTGGCGTACTTGGTAGCAATCTCCATCATCCGACTCAAGGTCATGTCACCAGTTCGACCAAACTTCAAACTCAATTCTCTGTTCTTGACGCCATCTTTAAAGGCGCAGACTGCCTGATGATCAGACACATTCTCCACAGTGTGGTGCAAAGTGATCCATCTCTGAATATACTCTCTGAGAGTCTCATTGCTCTTCTGCACGCAGACTTGCAACTCTGTCAGTCCAGCTGGTCGCTTGCAAGTTCCTTCAAACGTTCTGATGAACACTCGGGACAGATCTTCCCAAGTGTAAATGCTGCTAGGATGTAATTGAGTCAACCATGCCCTGGCAGAACCTTCCAGCATGAGAGGCAAATGCTTCATGGCCACCTCGTCGTTTCCACCACCAATCTGAACTGCCACTCGGTAGTCCTCGAGCCAAGTTTCAGGCTTAGACTCACCAGTGAACTTGCTGACTCCTGTTGCCAACCTGAAATTGGGAGGGATAACTGCGACTCTGATAGCTCTGTTGAAACATTCAGGACCAGAAACATGCACTCGACTGCTTGTGGGCGCATCTCTGTCGAGTCCACCTCGATGGGCTCTGTTCCGGTCGACCAAACCTTGCACGATAATGGATCGCGCGTCGAAGCCTGGTTCTCTGGGGTCGACTGGAACTCTTCGCCCCGCACTGAGCTGACGCATGTCATCTTGCTGCCGAGGAGTGTAAGACCCACCCCTTGGAGGGGAATTGGGCACTCGACGCCTATCATCTCGGTCGAGTCGGTCACCATATTGGTCTCGCCGATTCTCGCGCCCTTCACGCCGCGGAGGCGATCTGGGGCTGTGAGCCGACTGAACCGTATTCACAGCGACGGATCGACTGTGAATTCTGTTGCGCGACTGCGACACGGCCGAATTCTGATCTCCTGCTGCCCGGAGCAGATCCCTGATCTGCATCAAGCCTCTGCCAGCTTCCGACTGAGAAGGATGGATAGACTCTGCTATACGGGTCGGAGCTGCTAAATTCTGGATTGGGGTTCGATATACCTGAGTCGGCGGGAAGAGTTGACGTCGACTGTTGTCGGGAACTCGTTACCGCGCGCGCTCGTCGAGTGCTCGCTGAAGATTCTCCAGTCGAGTGCGTTCGGCCAAATTGGCCAAACGTGCCTCCTCCAAGGCGCGAGCCTCAGGGGTTTCTCCTGCGATGGGAGTACGCAGGGCATCCACGTTCCTGCGGTGAAGTTCCTCTCTTTGCAGAGAGTCGAGTGGCTCGGGCTGGTACTCTTCATGGTCTCGTGCGGGGTCGCCTCCGTCGACTACTCCACCATCACGGGCGAAGCCAGGGGGACTGCGGGGCTCGTCGACCATCAGGATTTCCGCCGCTGGATCACTGCTATTGCACCCGGATGCGGTCTCTACGGAGCCAGTCGACAGATCGAACAAGCCGTAGAGAGATTCGTCGGGCTCGATTGCCGCAACTTGGGTGGTGGCCGACTGGCGAGCCACCGCGTGCCTCACCCACCGCTGAAGCCTCGACTGGCCCGAGCGCTTGCGTTGGCGGAAGACCGGGAGGGTGGCCGATGGGGGAGTCGACCGATACGGGGTCGACGGTTGCCGCAGCAGGACGCCGCGGACACATGCGCGAAAATGCGTCGCACCGCGGACGGGGAGCGCATCAACGTCGAGTGGAGCCTCCTAGAGCCAGGCGGAGTCGTCGGCGATGAAGGTGAGAGCGCCGAGACGGATCTCTCGACCCCCGACCAAAACTCCAGCAGCCACCATGATGAAAGTACTCGGAAGAATCGCAACTTCTCCACAAAATCGCTAAAACACCTGCCCCACGGTGGGCGCCAACTGTCGTGGTTCTAAGCCTGACAGTAGAGTGGGGGGTAGGTATGAAGAGGCAAGGTCCTAGCTATGGAGAAGTTGTAAACACAGGAGATGTACGAGTTCAGGCCCTTCTCGGAAGAAGTAAAAGCCCTACGTCTCGGAGCCCAGAGGCGGTCGAGTGGATTATATGTATATGAGTTACAGGGTGCCGAACCCCTCTACCTGTGGAGGGGGGTGGCTTATATAGAGTGCGCCAGGACCCCAGCCAGCCCATGTAGGAGAGGGTTTAAGGTGAGTTAAGTCTGGGGCGTTACTGGTAACGCCCCACATAAAGTGTCTTTACTATCATAAAGTCTACTTAATTACAGGCCGTTGCAGTGCAGAGTGCCTCTTGACCTTCTGGTGGTCGAGTGAGTCTTCGTGGTCGAGTCCTTCAAGTCAGTCGAGTGAGTCCCTCGTTGGTCGACTGGAAGGTGACCTCTTCTAAGGGTGTCCTTGGGCAAGGTACTTAGATCAGGTCCGTGACCCTACCCTAGGTACATGACCCCATCATGCAGCTCTAGAGAAATGCAGTGCTTTTGGTTAGATGAAGAAGTACAGTATAATAAGCAATTCAGTTTCGGATTACCTACATGAATAAATACACGGTCTAGTCCACAACAAAATACTCGTAAAATTACGGAATACATTGTACTTTTTTCCATGGGCTGCAGCAAGGGCATGCAAAAAACGGTCTAGTACGCACCTATAGGCAAAAATGCAATGCTTTTTGCTAGACGATGCAGTGCGGTATGATAAGTAATGCAGTTCCGTGAAATGGTGGTTAAAAAAATTTACTGATAAAAAACAAAATAAAACCACATTCGCATACAACTACCCAATCTGAGCGGTTCCATCGCCACAAATCCATGATCACAGACGCAACACCAACCCACGATCTGCACAACCATATCATCAGCAAGATTGTGCAGTTCATCCGATGCGGCCATCCCACCCCTCACCCCCTTAAATTCAGACCCCTGCTAAAGGCCTTCTCATCCACAACAACACAAGTATCCATTGCGCTGCCACCAAATCGCTCCATCACATCGATCACCTAAGAAAACATCAAGCCCTACTACAGGCGATGGCGTTCTCCGACGAGTACAGGGACGTGGAGGCCTGATAACCCACAAGTATAGGGGATCGCAATAGTTTACGATAAGTAAGACTGTCAAACCCAACGAGGAGCTAAAGGTAGAACAAATATTCCCTCAAGTTCTATCGACCACCGATACAACTCTACGCACGCTTGACGTTCGCTTTACCTAGAACAAGTATGAAACTAGAAGTACTTTGTAGGTGTTATTAGATAGGTTTGCAAGATAATAAAGATTACGTAAATAAAAAGTAGGGGCTGTTTAGATAAAGACACAACTAAGTTAGGTTTAGTAGAGAGCTTGTTCTTACGAGAAAGTTATTTGTCCCTAGGCAATCGATAACTAGACCGGTAATCATTATTGCAATTTTATTTGCGGGAGAGGCATAAGCTAACATACTTTCTCTACTTGGATCATATGCACTTATGATTGGAACTCTAGCAAGATTCCGCAACTACTAAAGATCATTAACGTAAAACCCAACCATAGCATTAAAGCATCAAGTCCTCTTTATCCCATACGCAAACAACCTACTTACTCGGGTATGTGCTTCTGGCACTCAAGCCACCCAACATAAGCAAATCATGAACATATTGCAAACCCTACAGTGGGGATCCCTCACTCTTGCGCGACACGGAGAGCACCATAGGACAACACCAATAATAAAACATGCAACTCAAACCAATCACGATCATCAAATAACCCATAGGACAAAACGGATCTATTCAAACATCATAGGATAGCCATACATCATTGGGAGATAATATATAACGTTGAGCACCATGTTTAAGTGGAGATTACAGCGGGTAAGAGAGAGGTTACACCGCTGCATAGAGGGGGGAAGAGTTGGTGATGATGGCGGTGAAGTTGTTGGTGAAGATTGCGGTGATGATGATGGCCCCCGGTGGCACTCCGGCGCCACCGGCAACGAGGGGGAGAGAGCCCCCTCCTTCTTCTTCTTCCTTGACCGCCTCCCTAGATGGGAGAAGGGTTTCCCCTCTAGTCCTTGGTCTCCATGGCATGGGAGGGGCGAGAGCCCCTCCGAGATTGGATCCGTCTCTCTGTCTCTCTCTCTTTCTGCGTTCCCAGATTCTTCCACTTCACCGTTTCTTATATTCCTGGAGATTCGTAACTCCGATTGGGCTGAAAGTTTAACACGATCTCTATCCGGATATTAGCTTTCTTGCAGAGAATGAAGGGCACCAACCTCCTTACGGGGTGGCCACAAGGGCCCAGGGAACGCCTGCCCCCCTGGGGCGTGCCGCCTGCCTCGTGGCCCCCTCAAGCATCGTCTCACGTGGATTTTTCTTCCCCAATATCATATATATTCCAAAAAAATCTCCATCAGTTTTTATACCATTTGGACTCCGTTTGATATGGATATTCTGCGAAACAAAAAACATGCAACAAACAAGAACTGGCATTGGGCACTGGATCAATATGTTAGTCCCAAAAATAGTATAAAAAGTTGCCAAAAGTATATGAAAGTTGTAGAATGTTGGCATGTAACAATAAAAAATTATAGATACCACGGAGACGTATCAAGGCCCACGGCAATACCAAGTTGCACGTCATCCACACCAACGACAAGAAGCAGATGGCGATCTCCCTCGCGCAGTACGAGCGCCACCTGAGGCTCCAGCACCACAAGATCATCAGCATTGATCTCGAGTACAACAACGAGCCTGATGTGAAGCAGAAACCCGCCCTCGTCCAACTCTCCCTCGTCAAGAATCAGCCGGTGCTGCTCTTCCAACTGAGCACCGTTGAAAGGTGCACCGTCTTCGACAACTTCCTCGCCGACCCCAGGTACACCTTTGCTGGCATCTCCATCGACGGTGACAAAACCAGGATAGAGTGCGTCAATCTGGAGGTCACCAACTTCGTCGACATCCAGAAGGAGTGGAGGGTGCTCGAGGCAACCAAGGAGTTGGACTCTTTTGGAGACGTCTCCAGCATGCTCATCGACAACTACTACAACAACATGAAGAAGAACATCACCGACGATGAACATAGGCGCTGGGCCACCTTGCCTCTCTCCAAGAGGCACATCAAGTACGCGGCAAAGGACGCCTATGCAGCTTATGAGATATGGAACCGCATCACCCTCACCTAGGACGGGCTTCGCCATGCAAAGCTGGAGAAGGAGGATCCCCCCAAGAAGCGAGCCAAGAGCAGCACGGGATGGGGAGACGCTAACTGGTGAAGAAGTAGACGGCGCCAGCGAAGAGCCAACAATGCTCGCGTCGTTTTATATTTATCATCAAAATTGCTTTCTTTTGTATGCTTATGTATCGTTTGTTTGCTTTTACTGAACTTAATTTGCTTGTCATGCAGAATCGCTTGTAATGGTCAACTTTGATTATGTTAGATTGCTTTCTGTTGAACTTAGTTTGCTGCTGATGTGCTTGTCATACAGAATGCTTGTGATCATTTGCTTTCTGTCATTTGCTTATCTATCATTAGATTTGAGCAGTGCACAATACGGACGAAGATGCAGTATGCAATGTGTACGCATGCAGTACAGAGCTCTGTCAAATGCTGTGCACACGTACCCAACAAAGCAGTGCATGCCATACACTAGAAAAAAGAATACATAAGAGAAAAAACACGAAAAGAAAATGCGACCTGTATATGTAGTGCGGAATATGTGAACATGCAGTACAGAAACATGATCAATGCAGTGCACAAATGATTTACTAAGCAGTGCACGCCCCTACATTTTAAAAAAATATGCAAGATGGAAAAATTCAAAGAATGAAAAGTTGACCACCTAGGTGCAACCAGGCCCCAACCAGTCTCGTAAGAGGAAAAACAATAAAGAAAAATGCGACCAACATGCAGTGCACAAAAATGTAGTGCAAAGATATGTAGTGAGGAATGTGTGAACATGAAGTAGAGAAACATGATCAATGCATTGCAAGATGTTTTACTAAGCAGTGCACGCCCCTACATTCGAAAAAACCTAAGCGAGAAAATATTTAAAAAATTGACCACCCAGGTGCAATCGGCCCCAGCCAGTCTCATAGTAGGTCTACACCCACAGTAGGCGAGTCGTTCTGAGCCATGATGCATGGGGCTGGGCACACATGGGCCCACACGCCAGAGAGCATAGAGCAGCAAGCGCCGTGTATAAGCGCCCAAATAAGTAACCAGAGGAGTTCGATACTGCTGCCTCGCTAGCGCTTATAAATAGGTCGAGCGCGCCCTCCGTAGGCGAGGGGGGACTAAACATTAGGGCGCACACACAGCGCACCGGGAACCAGCCGTGCTGACAGGCCGACTTGGGCCGAATACGTCTTCACTCCCCAAACACAGGCCCAACAGGCAAAAGAGAGGCTGCTGAAAATTTAAAAAAATTCCCACATACCACTCCACAAACACAGGCCCAACCACGCGTTCTGCAGCTCATTGTGATACGACAATGTAGTTTGCTATATTAAAGTAAGCAGTCATGTTGCTTCTCAAATGCATTCGCGTACATTGAATCGGGATCAATCCACCACCTAACACTAACCACAACATTTATTACTTCCGTTGCTCAATTGGTTACATAAAAACCTGTCCATTCGTGCTATAGACTAACACAACTCCTCCTCCCGTTCCTCTTTTTCTTCAAACCATAGATCTAGGGTTCCTCCCATTCCCAATTGTTCTCTGAAATACCACTGAACCCACCATGGACTGTAAGTGTGGGTGTTTGGCAAGGATAGCGCCGGTAGCGGACACATGTGTGTACGTAGAGGGTCTAGAGCTCACCAACACCGAGTGGCGCAACATGCTCGGGTGCCTAATGATACCCAACAGGGGGTTTTGCGCACCATTTCTTCATCACCTCACACCCGCAGACTTGCAGGAAAGTTGGGTATGTGTTTCCCATCACAATTTTCGACATAATCTAGGCTAGAAATCCACATCTAAATGTATATTTCCATCAATTTGTTTAGTTGTGTCAACAAATACAAACAGAATTGGTATGGTTGTTCAGATTGGTTGTCTATTAAGACTAGATAGTTCCACCTATTTTTCTTCAGTACCACACCAGGTATCGACACTAGTTAGATTAGAACCCCAACACACGAACAAAAAAGAGGGTCAGAAGATCATTGTTGCAGTTCTCTTATCATGCTAGAGAAGTACACTGTAAATGATCTTGCAGTACAAACATGTTACATTATAATATATATCCTAGTAAAACTAGAGGTCAATTCCGTATATAAGTTTGCATAAACATAGTAGTCATACATATGTACATATTTAAGTCAACATAAATAGATCATCCTAACTATAAAAGAAAAACATTTGCTGTTCACTTACAAACATCCTTTTTCCATCCATTCCAAAATGCAGAAACTGCCATCCACAATAAAATTTCTTGCTCCGAGTTTAGGGAAGGTTACTTTGGAGACACAACACAAGAATGGGTATGCAGACATGCAAGCTGACTACCACATCAACTCTGAAGACTGCATCAGCATAACTACTGGTTGGAAAGATTTTGTCTCCCAGAATGGCTTTGAGGTCAAAGAAGTGGCCATGGTGTTTTTCTACAAAGAAGAAGACTCCCTGAAGTTTACAATATTTGCACTGTAGGCTGTCTAATATGAAGCAAGCCATCAGTGGCATATTTGCTTATGTTGCATGCTTTTAAAATTATGTCCATCAAACGCTTGGAAATGATGCCTATTTAAAGTATGCAACCTCATCTGCATCATTTTATCACCCTTTTTAGACAAGTTGCTACTGGCAGTAATGCGGTTCTCTCAAACACATAGTGTGGTCCGAAATATAAAAAAGCAGTCCTCTGAACAGTAACAATACAATGCGAATGGCCGAAACTTTGTAGTTAACATATGATGTTCAAAAGAATTCTCATAGTATACAATTCAAAAAAAAATTGTCATAATAAGTATTCAGCTAACACAAGCATATAATGGACCATCTATTCCAATAGCAGAATATAAGATTAACCATACTGCTAATGTAGTAGGAAAGTGAATATTCCATAGTCCTCTAGAACACAGAATGCAGTTTAAGAAAACAGAAATCTCATAAGCTGCCATGACCACTGTAATGCAGCTACAACGAAGTACACCACTAACAAAAATGTAGTGCACTAAAACGTATGCCAGAACTACATTAATAAAATTAAAGCAGTAGAAATCCAGATAGGTGGTAGACTAACAAAGGTGCCAATTCACACGCACTTCCATAACTCTCCTAAAAATTGTCCAACCACTAAACTTTCAAAAAATACCCCGCAAAAAATTACATGGAACACACGGCAACTAGATGAACAACATCAGCTTTTAGTTAGAAATTGCCATTCAAAAAATGAGGATTATACCCACAAGACAATGAATTCAAACCAACAGTGACAGTAATTACAAGATTCACAAATGTATCGACACAGAAAATCCAAAAAATCAACAAAAACAGAGGAGCGGAAGAAGCTCACCCGCCCACACAATCAAATTCACAAGAATTAAAAACTAGCTCCTAGAAATTAACAAATTGTAGAGTAAATGGACCGATTAAAACGAACGCAATCAAAGAATTCCTACAAACAAACAACATCCGAGCACAAAAAAGTCGCATCCGACACGAACACGAACGAACAGAGAAAGCTCATCCGCCAAATCGCTCGATTTGCAAACTTTCTAGTCGCGTTTCTTGTAAATTACAACGAATGAAGGTCAAATGAGATCCAGAAACAATTAAATCATCTTGCAACACCCAATTCCACACAGAAGACCCAGGCGCACCGCCAGAAAATGAAGCAGTTCTCCCCTGAAGAATTGCAGTGCCCAACGTAAAGACGATGCAGTTTGCTTTGGTTGAGCGTGAAGTGCAGAAGTGTTAGCAGAATAACTATTCTGCTAATATTAGCAGAATAGACCAGTTGTGTGTGTATATATATATATATATATATCAGAAAAACCAAATCAACATTGCAAAGAGAAACCTTGAAGTCAAATCAATGTTGAAGGCAAACAAAATGCGAAGATAATGCAATCATGACACCAAATGAAAATTTTCAGGAGAGTTTGGTGGTGGAGTTACCCACCGTATAGGTAGTATTAGACTTAGACACAGCGCACAATTATCGTGGCGGTCCGAAGTCAAATTGCGTGTT
Source organism: Triticum aestivum (assembly GCF_018294505.1). Taxonomy (NCBI): domain Eukaryota; kingdom Viridiplantae; phylum Streptophyta; class Magnoliopsida; order Poales; family Poaceae; genus Triticum; species Triticum aestivum. Next base: position 302,014,052 of record NC_057803.1, on the reverse strand, counting down.
AATGTATTCACACTTAGAGGGTAAGTCTTCATTGATTGAAGACATACGTCACTTCGTGCGTTGCACATCTAAGTTATCAACATGCATAAGCATTAGGATGTGTGTCCAGTTATAGGACATTTGAGGATTCAAAGATATTTAGCTCACACCGCAGCTTGCAAAACCTTTTCTCATCCAAGGGCTTTGTGAAGATATCTTCGAATTGCTCTTCAGTGTTGACGTGAATGATATCAATGTCTTCCTTCCTGACATGATCTTTGAGAAAGTGATGATGGATTTGAATGTGCTTTGTCTTCTAGTGTTGAACTGGGTTTTTGGCAATCTTGATGGTGCTTTCATTGTCACAGTAGAGTGGCACATGCTTCAGGTGGATGCCATAGTACTTGACAGTTTGCTTCATCCATAGAAGCTGAGTGCAGCAAGATCCAGCAGCAATGTATTCGGATTCAGCAGTGGAGAGTGATACATAGTTCTGCTTCTTTGAAGACCAACAAACAAGAGAGCGCCCAAGAAAGTGATATGTCCTTGATGTGGACTTGCGATCAACCTTGTCACCAACATAATCAGCATCTGACAATCCAACTAGATCAAACTCTGAGACCATTGGATACCATAATCCTAGTGTTGGGGTGTATTGCAGTGAAAGAGGTTGAAGACTCTGTAGGAGTGCGAATCCTTTTCGTAGCCAAGCATAAAACCTTCATGTGTTTTTGGTGCAACTTTTGAAGTGTGATGCGGATCATTGATCCAACACCTAGCACCAACTACTCTGAAATTGTTGACGTTTGGCTTCTTACCAGTCAGGAGCTCATATGATGTCTTCTTTAGGAACTTGTGAAGATAAACATGGTTGATGACTTGGCAAGCAGTATCAATATCTTCAGGCCAGAATTTCCTTGAGTCTTGTACTCATCGAGCAGCGTTCGTGCCACCTCAACGAGGGTTCTGTTCTTGTGCTCCATGATGCCATTTTGCTGAGGTGTGTATGGAGCAGAGAACTCATGCCTGATACCCAATGTATCAAGATAAGTATCGAGGCCGATGTTCTTGAATTAAGTGTCGTTGTCACCTCTGATGTGCTTGATCTTGATGCCATAGTTGGTCATGGCACGATTGGCGAATTGTCTGAAGATATCCTGCACTTCAGTTTTCAAGAGAATTAAGTGCACCCATGTATATCTTCAGTAATCATCAACAATGACAAAACCATAGAGGCATGCAGTGGGAGTAAGGGTAGAGTAGTGAGTAGGGCCAGATAAGTCCATGTGAAGCATCTCAAAGGGACATGCCATCGTCATGATTGTCTTCGAGGGATGCTTGGCCCTAGTCATCTTTATAGCTTTGCAAGCACTGCATAGTTGATCCTTATTGAACTTGACGCCCTCGATGCCTATGACATGCTTCTTCTTCGCGAGAGCGTGCAAGTTCCTCATGCCCGCATGCCCTAACCTCCGATGCTAGAGCCAACACACTGAAGCTTTTTCTAGAAGACATATGGCCAGCTGTGGTCCTGCAGAGAAATCTACCATATAAAGATTGTCTTTCCGATACCCTTCGAAGACCAGAGATTTGTTAGATTCCATAAGCACAAGGCAATGATATTTTCAAAATAACACAATCATGTTCAGATGACAAAGCATTGAGACATACATTAAGTTGAAACCAAGGGATTCAACAAGCATCATTTTATCCATTTGTTGATCATTTGAGATTGCAACTCTACCTAAGCCCTATACCTTGCTTTTACCAGTGTCAGAAAATGTGATGTGACTTTTGTCAGACGGACATAGCTAGGGTTTAATCCATGAGAAGACTTCGATCACCAGTCATGTGGTTAGTGCATCCACTATCCATAATCCACTCAGAAGCCTTCGGTGTCGTACCCTACAGCGCAGTTAGGGGGATAGGCTTCACCAAGAGAAGTGTGAAGCATAAACATTTGACGAACAAGCATACTATCGAAGTTCAGGTCCTTGTTAGGGTAGATAGAATGATTGTCAAGAAATCCTGGGATGAAATACATAGTAAGACCATTTTGATATTTTATCTTGCGTCCCACAAGATGTTTTAGGTCGCCAGCATAAGCATCAGAAGCCTTTGATTTCCGGCTGGAGACCTTTCCCTGCAAAAGAGAGTCAATTTTTCTTAACCACCCACATCTTCAGGGGTGTCTTAGAAGCAATGAGTCTAAGTGCAGCATCTGAGAATTTAGGCTTTGGAGCCCTGGCAAAAAGCCTTGTAGGAGGTGAATAGTACTCATAAGAATAAGCAGAATATATCTTGGTCTTATGAACATAGTGGTTTGATGAAACACGCTCATATTCATAAGTCTTAGTGTGGTTTCCCTACAAAACATTAGCGTTATGGTGACCCTGGTGGGTCCTCTATCTGTATGAAGCCTTTGGACCATATGAAGCCTTTGGTCTGGGGTTTGTCTTCTTCCCAGGTGGTGTCATGATGACATTCACATGAAGCTTCTCAAGACAACTTTTGGGCATCCATATCTTTTTCAAAGGCGGTCCATTCCTGCAGTTATTACCAATATACCTGGCAAACACTTCACCATTCTGATTCTTATACAGTTTATAGTTTGCATCAAAGGATTCATCAATGATAATAGGGTTAGCACAAGTGACACCAGATAAGGTAGATGGATCCACTGAAGGTCCCTTTGTAGCAACCCATGTGGTTTTGGTATACTACTCAGGCTTCTAGTATGAACCATCAACATTCATTTTCCTCTTGAACCCAACACCCTCTTTCCTAGGGTTTCAGTTTAGAATCTATTTCTTGAGGACATCATATACTGTCTGATGCCCTTTGAGGATTTTGTACATCCCTGTTTCAAGCAATTGTTGGAAATATGCCCTAGAGGCAATAATAAAAGACATTTATCATGAACATTGAAATATAATAATACTTTTATTATTGCCTCTAGGGCATATTTCCAACAGTCTCCCACTTGCACTAGAGTCACCAATCTAGTTACATTGTGATGAATCGAACACCCATAGAGTTCTGGTGTTGATCATGTTTTGCACGCGAGAGAGGTTTAGTCAGCGGATCTGCGACATTCAGATCCGTGTGCACTTTGCAAATCTCTATGTCTCCATCTTGAACATTTTCACGGATGGAGTTGAAACGACGCTTGATGTGCCTGGTCTTCTTGTGAAACCTGGGCTCCTTGGCGAGGGCAATAGCTCCAGTGTTGTCACAGAAGAGTTTGATCGGCCCCGACGCATTGGGTATGACTCCTAGGTCGGTGATGAACTCCTTCACCCAAATCGCTTCATGTGCTGCCTCCGAGGCTGCCATGTACTCCGCTTCACACGTAGATCCCGCCACGACGCTCTGCTTGCAGCTGCACCAGCTTACTGCTCCACCATTCAACATATACACGTATCCGGTTTGTGACTTAGAGTCATCCAGATCTGAGTCGAAGCTAGCGTCGACGTAACCCTTTACGACGAGCTCTTCGTCTCTTCCATAAACGAGAAACATGTCCTTCGTCCTTTTCAGGTACTTCAGGATATTCTTGACCGCTGTCCAGAGTTCCTTGCCGGGATTACTTTGGTACCTCGCTACCAAACTTACGGCAAGGTTTACATCGGGTCTGGTACACAGCATGGCATACATAATAAATCCTATGGCTGAAGCATAGGGGATGACACTCATCTCTTCTTTATCTTTTGCCGTGGTCGGTGACTGAGCCGAGCTCAATCTCACACCTTGTAACATAGGCAAGAATCCCTTCTTGGACTGATCCATTTTGAACCTCTTCAAAATCTTATCAAGGTATGTGCTTTGTGAAAGACCTATGAGGCGTCTCGATCTATCTCTATAGATCTTGATGCCTAATATATAAGCAGCTTCACTGTATTATCTGGAAATCGTAATACACGTGTGAATACTTAGACCACAATACGTCCCTGGTGAGCCTCTAGTTGACTAGCTCGTTGTGATCAACAGATAGTCATGGTTTCCTGACTATGGACATTGGATGTCGTTGATAACGGGATCACATCATTAGGAGAATGATGTGATGGACAAGACCCAATCCTAAGCATAGCATAAAAGATCGTGTAGTTCGTTTTGCTAGAGCTTTGCCAGTGTCAAGTATCTCTTCCTTCGACCATGAGATCGTGTAACTCCCGGATACCGTAAGAGTGCCTTGGGTGTATCAAACGTCACAACGTAACTGGGTGACTATAAAGGTGCATTACAGGTATCTCCGAAAGTATCTGTTGGGTTGACACGGATCGAGACTGGGATTTGTCACTCCGTATGACGGAGAGGTATCTCTGGGCCCACTCGGTAATGCATCATCATAATGAGCTCAATGTGACCAAGGCGTTGGACACGGGATCATGCATTACGGTACGAGTAAAGTGACTTGCCGGTAACGAGACTGAACAAGGTATTGGGATACCGACGATCGAGTCTCGGGCAAGTAACGTACCGATTGACAAAGGGAATTGCATACAGGGTTTGATCGAATCCTCGACATCGTGGTTCATCCGATGACAACATCGAGGAGCATGTAGGAGCCATCATGGGTATCCAGATCCCGCTTTGGTTATTGACTGAGAGTGTTTCGGTCATGTCTGCATGTCTCCCGAACCCGTAGGGTCTACACACTTAAGGTTCGGTGACGCTAGGGTTATTCGGAAGACTAGTATGTGACTACCGAATGTTGTTCGGAGTCCCGGATGGGATCCTGGACGTCACGAGGAGATCCGGAAGGGTCTGGAGGTAAAGATTTATATATGGGAAGTTGTCAAACGGACACCGGGAAGTTTCGGGGTCCTACCGGTATTGTACCGGGGCCACCGGAAGGGTTCCGGAGGTCCACCGGGAGGGGCCACCCCTCCCGGGGGGCCACATGGGCTGCGTGGGGCAGGGAGCCAGCCCCTGGTGGGTTGGCCGCACCCCCTCCCTTGGGCCCATGCGCCTAGGGTTGAGGGGGGAACCCTAGAGGGGGCGCCCCCCTTGGCTTGGGGGGCAAGCCACCCTCTCCCCTCTCCCCTAGGCCGCCGCACCCCCCCCCCTAGATGGGTTCTAGGGGGCCGGCCCCCTTTTCCCTTCCCCCTATAAATAGAGGGGTGAGGGGAGGGCAGCCGTACCACCCTCCAAGGCGCAGCCCTCCCCTCCCCAACACCTCTCCTCCTCCGTTGTGTGCTTGGCGAAGCCCTGTCGGAGTACTGCCTCTCCACCATCACCACGCCGTCGTGCTGCCGGTGGAGCTGTCTTCCTCAACCTCTCCTTCCCCCTTGCTGGATCAAGAAGGAGGAGACGTCTCCTGTCCCGTACGTGTGTTGAACGCGGAGGTGTTGTCCGTTCAGCACTTGGTCATCGGTGATTCGAATCACGTCGAGTACGACTACATCATCACCTTGCAAGCTTCCGCACGCGATCTACAAGTGGTATGTAGATGAAAACTCTCTCCCTTGACTCGTTGCTTAGATGAACTCATAGATGGATCTTGGTGAAACCGTAGGAAAAATTTTAATTTTCTGCAACGTTCCCCAACAGTGGCATCATGAGCTAGGTCTATGCGTAGTTCTCTTTGCACGAGTTGAACACAATTTTGTTGTGGGCGTGGATTTTGTCATCTTACTTGCCTCTACTAGTCTTTTCTTGCTCAACGGTATTGTGGGATGAAGCGGCCCGGACCAACCTTACACGTACGCTTACATGAGACCGGTTCCACCGACTGACATGCACTAGTTGCATAAGGTGGCTGGCGGGTGTCTATCTCTCCCACTTTAGTTGGAGCGGAATCGATGAACAGGGCCCTTATGAAGGGTAAATAGAAGTTGACAAAATCACGTTGTGGTGATTCGTAGGTAAGAAAACATTCTTGCTAGAACCCAATTGCAGCCACGTAAAAGATGCAACAACAATTAGAGGACGTCTAACTTGTTTTTGCAGCGATTGATCATGTGATGTGATATGGCCAGAAGTTGTGATGAATGATGAATTGTGATGTATGAGATCATGTTCTTTGTAATAGGATTCACGACTTGCATGTCGATGAGTATGACAACCGGCAGGAGCCATAGGAGTTGTCTTTATTTTTTGTATGACCTGCGTGCCATTGAATAACGCCATGTAAACTACTTTACTTTATTGCTAAACGTTAGTCATAGAAGTAGAAGTAGTCGTTGGCGTGACAACTTCATGAAGACACGATGATGGAGATCATGGTGTCAAGCCGGTGACAAGATGATCATGGAGCCCCGAAGATGAAGATCAATGGAGCTATATGATATTGGCCATATCATGTCACAACTATATAATTGCATGTGATGTTTATTATGTTTATGCATCTTGTTTACTTAGGACGACGGTAGTAAATAAGATGATCCCTTATAAAATTTCAAGAAGTGTTCTCCCCTAACTGTGCACCGTTGCTACAGTTCGTCGCTTCTAAGCACCACGTGATGATCGGGTGTGATGGATTCTTACGTTCACATACAATGGGTGTAAGACAGTTTTACACAGCGAAAACACTTAGGGTTAACTTGACGAGCCTAGCATGTGCAGACATGGCCTCGGAACACGGAGACCGAAAGGTCGAACACGAGTCGTATGGAAGATACGATCAACATGAGAATGTTCACCGACGATGACTAGTCCGTCTCACGTGATGATCGGACACGGGCTAGTCGACTCGGATCGTGTAACACTTAGATGACTAGAGGGATGTCTAATCTAAGTGGGAGTTCATAATTTGATTAGAACTTTATTATCATGAACTTAGTCTAAAACCTTTGCAAATATGTCTTGTAGATCAATGGCCAACGCTAATGTCAACATGAACTTCAACGCGTTCCTAGAGAAAACCAAGCTGAAAGATGATGGCAGCAACTATACGGACTGGGTTCGGAACCTGAGGATCATCCTCATAGCTGCCAGGAAACAATATGTCCTAGAAGGACCGCTAGGTGACGCTCCCGTCCCAGAGAACCAAGACATTATGAATGCTTGGCAGTCTCGTGCTGATGATTACTCCCTCGTTCAGTGCGGCATGCTTTACAGCTTAGAACCGGGGCTCCAAAAGCATTTTGAGCACCACGGAGCATATGAGATGTTCGAAGAGCTGAAACTAGTTTTTCAAGCTCATGCCCGGGTCGAGAGATATGATGTCTCCGACAAGTTCTACAGTTGTAAGATGGAGGAAAACAGTTCTGTCAGTGAGCACATCCTGAAGATGTCTGGGTTGCACAACCGTATGACCCAGCTGAACATTAACCTCCCAGATGAGGCGGTCATTGACAGAATCCTCCAGTCGCTCCCACCAAGCTACAAGAGCTTTGTGATGAACTACAACATGCAGGGGATGGAAAAGACCATTCCTGAAGTGTTCTCGATGCTGAAGTCAGCAGAGGCTGAAATCAAGGAAGAACATCAAGTGTTGATGGTCAATAAGACCACTAAGTTCAAGAAGGGCAAGGGTAAGAAGAACTCCAAGAAGGACGGCAAAGATGTTGCCGCGCCTGGTAAGCCAGTTACCGGGAAGAAGTCAAAGAATGGACCCAAGCCTGAGACTGAGTGCTTTTATTGCAAGGGGAAGGGTCACTGGAAGCGGAACTGCCCCAAATACTTAGCGGATAAGAAGGCTGGCAACACCAAAGGTATATTTGATATACATGTGATTGATGTGTACCTTACCAGTACTCGTAGTAACTCCTGGGTATTTGATACCAGTGCCGTTGCTCATATTTGTAACTCACAGCAGGAGCTGCGGAATAAACGAAGACTGGCGAAGGACGAGGTGATGATGCGCGTCGGGAATGGTTCCAGAGTCGATGTGATCGCCGTCGGCACGCTGCCTCTACATTTACCTACGGGATTAGTTTTGAACCTTAATAATTGTTATTTAGTGCCAAGTTTGAGCATGAACATTGTATCTGGATCTCGTTTAATACGAGATGGCTACCTATTTAAGTCTGAGAATAATGGTTGTTCGATTTATATGAGAGATATGTTTTATGGTCATGCTCCGATGGTCAATGGTTTATTCTTAATGAATCTCGAGCGTAATATTACACATGTTCATAGTGTAGATGCCAAAAGATTTAAAGTTGATAACGATAGTCCCACATACTTGTGGCACTGCCGCCTTGGTCACATTGGTGTCAAGCGCATGAAGAAGCTCCATGCCGATGGACTTTTAGAGTCTCTTGATTATGAATCGTTTGACACGTGCGAACCATGCCTTTTGGGCAAAATGACCAAGACTCCGTTCTCCGGAACAATGGAGCGAGCAACCAACTTGTTGGAAATCATACATACCGATGTGTGCGGTCCAATGAGCGTTGAGGCTCGCGGAGGATATCGTTATGTTCTCACTCTCACAGATGACTTGAGTAGATATGGGTATGTCTACTTAATGAAACACAAGTCTGAGACCTTTGAAAAGTTCAAGGAATTTCAGAATGAGGTAGAGAATCAACGTGACCGAAAGATAAAATTCTTACGATCAGATCGTGGAGGAGAATACTTAAGTCACGAATTTGGTACACACTTAAGGAAATGTGGAATCGTTTCACAGCTCACGCCGCCTGGAACACCTCAGCGAAACAGTGTGTCCGAACGTCGTAATCGCACCCTATTGGATATGGTGCGGTCTATGATGTCTCTTACCGATTTACCGCTATCATTTTGGGGATACGCTCTAGAGACAACTACATTCACTTTAAATAGGGCACCGTCTAAATCCGTTGAGACGACACCGTATGAATTATGGTTTGGGAAGAAACCTAAGCTGTCGTTTCTAAAAGTTTGGGGATGCGATGCTTATGTCAAGAAACATCAACCTGAAAAGCTCGAACCCAAGTCGGAAAAATGTGTATTCATAGGATACCCTAAGGAAACTGTCGGGTATACCTTCTACTTAAGATCCGAAGGCAAGATCTTTGTTGCCAAGAACGGATGCTTTCTGGAAAAAGAGTTTCTCTCGAAAGAAGTAAGTGGGAGGAAAGTAGAACTCGATGAAGAACTACCTCTTGAGCGAGAAAGTGGCGCAGCGCAGGAAACCGTTCCTGTGATGCCCACACCAACTGAAGAGGAAAACATTGATGATGATCAAGGTACTTCGGATCAAGTTACTGCTGAACTTCGTAGGTCCACTAGGACACGTTCCGCACCAGAGTGGTACGGCAACCCTGTCCTGGAAATCATGTTGTTAGACAACAATGAACCTTCGAACTATGAAGAAGCGATGGCGGGCCCGGATTCCAACAAATGGCTTGAAGCCATGAAATCCGAGATAGAATCCATGTATGAAAACAAAGTATGGACTTTGACAGACTTGCCCGATGATCGGCGAGCGATAGAAAACAAATGGATCTTTAAGAAGAAGACGGACGCGGATGGTAATGTTACAATCTATAAGGCTCGACTTGTCGCTAAGGGTTATCGACAAGTTCAAGGGATTGACTACGACGAGACTTTCTCTCCCGTAGCGAAGCTGAAGTCCGTCCGAATCATGTTAGCAATTGCCGCATACTATGATTATGAGATATGGCAAATGGACGTCAAAACGGCATTCCTTAACGGGCATCTTAAGGAAGAACTGTATATGATGCAGCCGGAAGGTTTTGTCGATCCTCGGAACGCTAACAAAGTATGCAAGCTCCAGCGATCCATTTATGGACTGGTGCAAGCATCTCAGAGTTGGAACATTCGCTTTGATGAGATGATCAAAGCATTTGGGTTTATGCAGACTTATGGAGAAGCCTGCATTGACAAGAAAGTGAGTGGGAGCTCTGTAGCATTTCTCATATTATATGTAGATGACATACTCTTGATGGGAAATAATATAGAATTTCTGGACAACATTAAGGCCTACTTGAATAAGTGTTTTTCAATGAAGGACCTTGGAGAAGCTGCTTATATATTAGGCATCAAGATCTATAGAGATAGATCGAGACGCCTCATAGGTCTTCCACAAAGCACATACCTTGATAAGATTTTGAAGAGGTTCAAAATGGATCAGTCCAAGAAGGGGTTCTTGCCTATGTTACAAGGTGTGAGATTGAGCTCAGCTCAGTCACCGACCACGGCAAAAGATAAAGAAGAGATGAGTGTCATCCCCTATGCTTCAGCCATAGGATCTATTATGTATGCCATGCTGTGTACCAGACCCGATGTAAACCTTGCCGTAAGTTTGGTAGCAAGATACCAAAGTAATCCCGGCAAGGAACACTGGACAGCGGTCAAGAATATCCTGAAGTACCTGAAAAGGACGAAGGACATGTTTCTCGTTTATGGAAGAGACGAAGAGCTCGTCGTAAAGGGTTACGTCGACGCTAGCTTCGACTCAGATCTGGATGACTCTAAGTCACAAACCGGATACGTGTATATGTTGAATGGTGGAGCAGTAAGCTGGTGCAGCTGCAAGCAGAGCGTCGTGGCGGGATCTACGTGTGAAGCGGACTACATGGCAGCCTCGGAGGCAGCACATGAAGCGATTTGGGTGAAGGAGTTCATCACCGACCTAGGAGTCATACCCAATGCGTCGGGGCCGATCAAACTCTTCTGTGACAACACTGGAGCTATTGCCCTCGCCAAGGAGCCCAGGTTTCACAAGAAGACCAGGCACATCAAGCGTTGTTTCAACTCCATCCGTGAAAATGTTCAAGATGGAGACATAGAGATTTGCAAAGTGCACACGAATCTGAATGTCGCAGATCCGCTGACTAAACCTCTCTCGCGTGCAAAACATGATCAACACCAGAACTCTATGGGTGTTCGATTCATCACAATGTAACTAGATTGGTGACTCTAGTGCAAGTGGGAGACTGTTGGAAATATGCCCTAGAGGCAATAATAAAAGTATTATTATATTTCAATGTTCATGATAAATGTCTTTTATTCATGCTATAACTGTATTATCCGGAAATCGTAATACACGTGTGAATACTTAGACCACAATACGTCCCTGGTGAGCCTCTAGTTGACTAGCTCGTTGTGATCAACAGATAGTCATGGTTTCCTGACTATGGACATTGGATGTCGTTGATAACGGGATCACATCATTAGGAGAATGATGTGATGGACAAGACCCAATCCTAAGCATAGCATAAAAGATCGTGTAGTTCGTTTTGCTAGAGCTTTGCCAGTGTCAAGTATCTCTTCCTTCGACCATGAGATCGTGTAACTCCCGGATACCGTAAGAGTGCCTTGTGTGTATCAAACGTCACAACGTAACTGGGTGACTATAAAGGTGCATTACAGGTATCTCCAAAAGTATCTGTTGGGTTGACACGGATCGAGACTGGGATTTGTCACTCCGTATGACGGAGAAGAATCTCTGGGCCCACTCGGTAATGCATCATCATAATGAGCTCAATGTGACCAAGGTGTTGGAAACGGGATCATGCATTACGGTACGAGTAAAGTGACTTGCCGGTAACGAGACTGAACAAGGTATTGGGATACCGACGATCGAGTCTCGGGCAAGTAACGTACCGATTGACAAAGGGAATTGCATACAGGGTTTGATCGAATCCTCGACATCGTGGTTCATCCGATAACAACATCGAGGAGCATGTAGGAGCCATCATGGGTATCCAGATCCCGCTGTTGGTTATTGACTGAGAGCGTCTCGGTCATGTCTGCATGTCTCCCGAACCCGTAGGGTCTACACACTTAAGGTTCGGTGACGCTAGGGTTATTAGGAAGACTAGTATGTGACTACCGAATGTTGTTCGGAGTCTCGGATGGGATCCTGGATGTCACGAGGAGATCCGGAAGGGTCCGGAGGTAAAGATTTATATATGGGAAGTTGTCAAACGGACACCGGGAAGTTTCGGGGTCCTACCGGTATTGTACCGGGGCCACCGGAAGGGTTCCGGAGGTCCACCGGGAGGGGCCACCCCTCCCGGGGGGCCACATGGGCTGCGTGGGGCAGGGAGCCAGCCCCTGGTGGGCTGGACGCACCCCCTCCCTTGGGCCCATGCGCCTAGGGTTGAGGGGGGAACCCTACAGGGGCGCCCCCCTTGGCTTGGGGGCAAGCCACCCTCTCCCCTCTCCCCTAGGCCGCCGCACCCCCCCCCCCTAGATGGGTTCTAGGGGGCCGGCCCCCTTTTCCCTTCCCCCTATAAATAGAGGGGTGAGGGGAGGGCAGCCGTACCACCCTCCAAGGCGCAGCCCTCCCCTCCCCAACACCTCTCCTCCTCCGTTGTGTGCTTGGCGAAGCCCTGTCGGAGTACTGCCTCTCCACCATCACCACGCCGTCGTGCTGCCGGTGGAGCTGTCTTCCTCAACCTCTCCTTCCCCCTTGCTGGATCAAGAAGGAGGAGACGTCTCCCGTCCCGTACGTGTGTTAAACGCGGAGGTGCTGTCCGTTCAGCACTTGGTCATCGGTGATTCGAATCACGTCGAGTACGACTACATCATCACCTTGCAAGCTTCCGCATGCGATCTACAAGTGGTATGTAGATGCAAACTCTCTCCCTTGACTCGTTGCTTAGATGAACTCATAGATGGATCTTGGTGAAACCGTAGGAAAAATTTTAATTTTCTGCAACGTTCCCCAACAGCAATGTCTTCAACCTAGCATTCTCATCAGCAATAATAGTGGTATCCTTAGAAGAGGGGTTAGTTACCACATCAGCAGTTGAAGATATTACAACAGTAGCAGTAGTAGAACATTCAGCAACAGAGACAGCATTATCACGCTCAAGACATTGTAGACATGGTGGTTCAAAGTCTTCCTAAGCGGAACTGATCTGTTGAGCACGAAGTGAATCATTCTTCTTTTGAAGATCTTCATGAGATGCTTTCAGGTTCTCAAGTTCTTGCTTCCTTTGAAAATAATCATAGGAAAGCTTCTCACGAGTAGCTGAGAGTGTTTCATGACGACTGTCAAGTTCCTCGCACTTAACGTGAAGATTTTTAATGTCTTCAATCAAGGACTGAGTTCGAGTCATTTCCGCGTCCAACAGGTCATCGCTTTTGTCTAGTAATTTTTGAATATGTTCCATAGCAGTTTGTTGTTCAGTTGCAATTTTAGCAAGTGTTTTGTAGCTAGGTTTGGATTCACATTCAGATTCATCTTTGCTGATGTTTGAAAGTAAGCATCGCGTGAGTTTACCTTGGCACAACGTGCCATGAAGCAGTAGGTTGGAGCAGAGTCATCCTGACCATCGGCATCAGCGTTGGTAACGAGGCCGTTGTCTTCGGTATTGAAGATGGACTTGGCGACATAGGCCAAACCTAGAGCTAGGCTTTCCACGCCTGAATCGGACTCCTCCTCTGAATCCATCTCCTTGCCAACAAATGCACGGACCTTGCTGGATGAGCTCTTCTTGTGAGATGAAGAGTTTGATCAAGACCTTGAAGAAGACTTTGAGGATTTCTTCTTATTTTTGTCGTCAAAATCATATTCCTTGCTCTTCTTCTTCTTCTTCTTCTTCTTAGATTCATTGTCCCATTGAGGACACTCAGAGATGTAGTGACCAGGTTTCTTGCATTTGTGGCATGTTCTCTTCTTGTGGTCACGAGTGGAAGCTTCATCATTTCTTGAGTTGGATCTTGTAGACTTCCAAAGTGTTTCTTCTTGGAAAACTTCAGGAACTTCTTCATGATCATAGCTAGCTCCTTTCCAATGTCTTCAGGATCACCAGAACTACAATCAGATTCTTCTTCAGATGAGGTGACAACTTTTGCCTTCAAAGCACGGGTTCGGCCATAGTTGGGACCGTAAATGTCTCTCTTCTCAGATAACTGGAACTCATGTATATTGAGCCTCTCAAGTGAGTCAGATAGATCAAGATCTTTGATGTCAAGACATTCTTGTATCATTAGGGCCAGGCTGTCGAATGAGATGTCAAGTGATCTCTGGAGCTTCGTGACCCAAGTGCGCAAAGCTCATTTGTGATATCAGTGTCTCTGTACACCTTCACCGACCTTGGGAACACCATTCTTGACGACATACCTGACATCGACATCAATGGCTTCAAGATGCATGCGCATCTTATTCTTCAAGTATGGGTAATCAGTGTCATCAAAGACCGAGCACGTAGCGGAGACCTTGATTATCCCTGCAGTCGACATAGCTAAAACTCTAGGTGGTTAAACCAAATCACACAGAACAAGGGAGCACCTCTCTCTAATACCAATTGAAAGTGCTAGTTATCGACTAGAGAGGGTGAATAGGCGATTTTTATGAAATTGTTCAAAACATGAGGTCTTTGAAGAAAAACAGTAGAAATGAACCTATTGATATGCAGTGGAAGATAGACTACACTAGACAAGCCATAGTCATGTAAGCAATGTAGTGAGAGCACAACGACTATCAGCAGCAAGGTAGTATGGATCGGGATGGAAGATAGTATGAAGCCAAATAGTAAATAGTCTTCACTCAGTGAAGTCAAACAGATCAGACAAGCAAGCAATGACTTCACGAAGACAAGCTGTAAAGTAAAGGGAAGTGGAGGATAGAACCAGTTGCTTGGTGAACAAAAGGATTTGGTAGACCAGTTCCAGTTGCCGTAACAACTGTACGTCAGGTTAGGGAGGTTGAGATTCAACTCAGAAGACCGCGTCTTCAACTTATTCCCCTTGATCTAAGGAAACCCAGTCCTTGCCGAATCACTCTGGTAAGTCTTCAAGGTAGACTTCCAAACCTTCACAAACTTCGTTCATTGGCGATCCACAACGACTCTTGGATGCTCAAAACGCGACGCCTAACCGGCTGGACGATTCACAGTCCTCAGGTGCAACAAGTCTTTAAGTCACGCGGACAGAAAGACTTCAGTGATGCCTAACACTCTTCGGCTCTGGGTGTTTTGGGCTTTGTCCTCGCAAGGATCTCTCTCTCAAATGCTTTGGAGGTGGGTTGCTCTCAAACGACAAAAGCGGTGCACTCACTCTGAGAAGACACCAATTTATGGTGTAGGGGTGGGCTATTTATAGCCAGGAGGCAACCCAACCTGATTTGTCCAAAATGACCCTGGGTCACTAAGGAACCGACACATGTCCAACAGTCGGATTTCAAACAAAAGCGGCAGCTTTACTTGGGCTACAAGCAAAGCTGCTCATCCAGCTCTGGATAAGATTTGCTCTCATAGTCTTCGCTCGAAGACATAGGATTTTGGTTGAGCATCAAATCAGTCACTCTAACTTTGTTCAGATGGACCCCACTTAACAGTACGGTGGTTCCTATGACTCAATAAAGAAAAAAAAGTAAACTACGACACAACTATGTCTTCGTACTCTACAGTCTTCAAGTGAATGTCTGCACATGTTATAATGTTCATCAAGAATGTCTTCATGAACCACCATTGTCTTAAATGTCTTCACACATTTTTGGGGTCATCTCTGGTAGGTAAACCGAATGAATAAGGGACTACTACCTGTGTTATCCTGCAATTCTCACAAACACATTAGTCCCTCAACCAAGTTTGTCGTCAATACTCCAAAACCAACTTGGGGTCACACTAGATGGACTTACAATCTCCCCCTTATTCGTGATTGATGACAACATGGTTGAAGTTTTCAATGGGGATAAAAAGTATGTGAAACTTAAGTATTAGGGCATTGTCTTCATATGTTGCAAAAGGATCCCCCTGAAGCTGTGCATGTAAGTAGTTTTCTTTTGAATGCAAATCCACATGGTAGGTTTTACTTTGTGGAGATCCACTTCAATGTACAAAGACAATTCATCATGCTTGTATAAGAATGACGAAGATAATGACATGCATAATGAGAAATGGACGTCTGAAGAATGACTTCATGCGGAATTTATCATCGCATCACAAAGTAGCAGCAAAAGTAGGAGACGACCATCAAGTTTAAGTGTTACAACTCAAGAGCTAAATAGTTTCAAAACAAGAGTTGTAAGAACTTAGCAAAAATAATGCGCCCACCCATATGGAACCACTTGAAGACTATCAACCTCATATGCTTCTCCCCCTTTTGTTAGTAATGACCAAAAAGGTTTGAAGACATAGGTGATCTACTCATTCCCAGTTGGAGTAGAAGATGGAGCAGGGTCGACGTTTGAGTTTGGTGGCGCAGATGGGCCTGATGCAAAATCATGATGCAGTGATGCAGTGTATCCAAGGTTGGTGAAGTGGCGTCATCTTCTTAATCGACAACTCTCGCAACAATAGTTGCAGCCGAAGACGAGTGTTCAGAATCTTCAATAGATGGATTGCGACGCCATCTTGCATTTTGTGGAGGCATGGATTCAAACTTGAAGCTCTGTGTGAAGCCATCTTCGCGAAGATCATCTTTAGAGCAGAGCATTGTGAGGCTCTTCTAGGACCGGCGATAACCTTCATGAGCAACAAATGAGTTCTTGGTGGCCAAGTTGCGAATGCAATTGACATCCGCCAAGAGACTCTGCATCTGATGCTTCAGCCAGGGATGATGCCTGTCCTGCTTTTGATGTAGAGCCACCAGAAGCTCACGATCGTTGAGGACATGAGGATGCTTCTGAGGCCTTTGAGCTATGGTGCTGGTAATGGCTTCAGTGTTGGCACGGTGTGGCACACGTAAGTTGCCAGCAAGAGGATAAACATGTGTTGTAGTATTTGTCACATGAATCCCTTCAATAGGTTGCGTGAAGCTTTGGAGTTCTGCATTTTGAAGGTGGAGTGGCTTCTCTGCAGGCTCGGGGTAGATGGCTTTAATAGACATATCAACATGAGGCTAAAATACAATGTGGTTGTGCACTGAGGGTTTATAGTTGATGGTTGAATGAAGCTTAATCAAGCGCATCACCCATGGAGCATATAATTTCAGGAAAAAAAGATCAATCCTAGAAGCAGCAAGCTGTCGGATGAAGAATTCCTAAGTGTTGAATCTGATGCCATTGAAAATATAGAAAACCAGTGTCTTCATGGCGCCTTCAAGTTTAGCTTCAGAAGAATTTCCTTTGATAGGCCAGAGAGTACGCCTCAAAATGTGATAGACTATACGTGGCAAGTACCCAAGGTCCTAAACAAAGAATTCCTTGGGGTATTCGGTGTCATGGGGAAATGGCTTCATCATGCTCAGCATTTGGCTCATGTTAGGCTCTGTCTTCTGAAAAATGCTTTGCAGCTCATTTTGATGAAGTTGACAACTAGGTTCATACAAGTCACCAGGAGTGGGCAGGGAAGTAAGCTCAATGATGTCCTGAGCTTTGGCTTCATGATGAACATCATGTGTCATCCACTCAAGTATCCAAGTCTTCGGATCCCTGTTGTAGCCATGAATGTGTAGTGTAGCATAGAACTGCAGCAGAAGGTCTTCATTCTAGTGCTCTTTGTCGGTCTCAAAAGGAAGAAGTCCAAGATCCCAAAAGCAGTAAAGGGCCTCCTCAAGACATGGCAGCCCAGCAATAGCTTTACAATCCAGACGCTTATGCAGAAAAATCCGGTCTTGATTGTACAGGATGCATGAGTAATAGCTTCGCTGCTGATGACTCCAAAACCTGTCAGAGGAGATCTTGGAATTCTTGTACAGGTTCTTGGCGCTATCGAAGAAAGTGTTGTGCGCCCTGAAGCTTTGCACACTGAATGATCCCTCTGTTGTGGCAGCACTTGGAAGCCATGGCAATCTGGGCTTTGGTTTCTAAACTTGAGAACTCTGCTCCACATGATAATCATATTGTGGCTCGGGATCAGTGGGTGGAATCATGATGGGCCATCTGATAGTTACCAACTCACCATGATGGAACGCACATTCCATGATGTGAGGCCTTGGAGGAGGAACGACGTCATCAGAGATGATTGGCTGCAGAATGGTGTTAGTGGTTAGATTGGCTTCGGGCTCCACATTATCTTTAACCATGATAGTGTCAGTGGCTTCAGCGACGTTGTTTGTGCTAGCCTCACTGTTTTCAACCTCCATCTGTTCGACAACTGGAGGGTCGGGCATGATCACATTCTCTTACAACTCTAGACCTGAACAACTAGGGGTGGTACTAGATGCACTTACAACTCTAGACCTGAACAATTGCACCATGTGAAAATAAAAATTAAATACAATGTGGGGTTGGAGTAGAGGAGACAGGGTGGGCCAACAAACATTACAGTTTGGTCGACCTGCGTCAGGGACTTGACATGTTTGGGAAGACGCAATCCGATGGCCGTAGGTGTCGTGTCTTCTCCTTTGACCTAATTCATTATGTGAACGGTGAGGGATTCTCCATTCTGTGTTCATTGGATTTCTGTTTCTCAAAAAAATAAAAATTTAGCTACCTATTATGTGCTTGCTGAAATTCTGATATGATGCATGAGTTCATGGATGAGAATGTGGATTAATTGATAAATTCAATGAATAGTATATAGGGTGAAGAGTGTTTTACAAGATACAATCCTTCTTTCCATGGGCTCTTAATGTGCATTGGTAAAAACACACATTTTGTTAGTTTCTATCTGATAGATTTTTCTTCATATAATCCTTAACTAATCACGGATCCAGTAGTTCCAGCTTCAACTATTGTCTATGAGTACAGTACATGAAAAGCAATTAGTGGATGACATTCCAGTTGATAAGATGCTAATTCATGATACATTGGTTGATATTATCTGCACCCCAACTCAAGTCATCGGGTTTGACTGATTCCTCACACTTGGTAAACATGCAAATAAACCTTTCACAAGAGTGTGAAGAACATCTGTATATGCAAGCATTTGCTAGGAAAAACTATCTCCAGAAAAAGTGGGCCAATGCGAATTTTAAGAGAGCTGAAGAGATGCGCAGAGCAAGAGACAAGAGAAATATTTCCATTCCTGAGAATCTACAACAAAGAATAAGAAGGGGGTAGTTACTAAGTATGCATGTGATATGTGATTCAATTGAAAATAGTGTTATATGTACATCTTAGGGAGCTTAATATTGGCTCATGATGTGTATGTTGATGTCCATATTTATATCCGAGAACTAAGGGATCTATTCTTCTAACCAAGAAGCAATTTAAGTAGCAAGTTCATTTCTCATTGGTTAGTTGTATCATTGTCTCCCAACACTGACACTACTTGACAGCTAGCCATCACCATTGATTTAACTTCATTTTTTAGTTTCCTACTAATTTTCTAGCTAAGTGAAATATCTCTGAAGCTATGAAACTTACCTACGCCCATCACTTGATTCTTTGTTGCGAATTCTAAATTAAGTACAAGTAGCCAATCTTTTTGAATGAATTTGCAGATGGTTTGAATGGTTATTCTTCACTATGGATGCATGGCTATTCTTGGGTTTGAGCCTTAGGCATGCATCAATGAGATCTAATTGCATTGTTTGTTTACTATTTAAACTGAAATCATTCATCAATTTTGATTGGAAATCTTATCCCAATACTTTTGATATTGTACTTCAGTTTTTATAACAAAAATTGTTTCAAATTGCCACGTGGAAAATCAAGAAAGAGCATATCCATGTTTACTTATTAGTTTGTTTTTTGAGAATGGTACGGGATTTACAAACTGAAA